>NC_092036.1:59313154-59530641 GCF_003086295.3 Arachis hypogaea
CTTCAATTAAATCGAGTTCAGTTCTCTGAGTTTCGTCATGATTGGTTGCTTGTGTTCTTAGTGAGGATTGAGAGATCTCCAAAGAAATCAATGCATTAGACCCGTAAACTAAGCAGAACAGGGTTTCCTTTGTAATAGAATGTGTAGTAGTGTTATAACCCCAAAGTATTTCTAGAATCATCTTGGTCTAAAGTCCTTTTGCATCATCTAATTTCTTTCTCAAAGCATGTAGGACAATTTTATTTGTAGCTTTGGCTAATCTGTTAGTTTGCAGATGTTCAACTAAAGAGAAATGTTGTTTAATTTTTAAGTGATGTAAAAAAGATGCAAAATTATGGTTGACAAACTGACGATCATTGTCAGTAATAATATGATGAGGTATACCAAATCTGCATATAATATGTTTGCAAACAATGAAAATCATTTGTTGTGATGTGATTTTGGCCAATGATTATGCCTCAATCCATTTGAAAAAATAGTCAATTGCCACAACTAAAAATATTACCTGACCTGGTACAATAGGAAAAGGGCCGAGGATGTCGATCTCCCATTGGTAGAATGGCCAACTTACCTCAGAGTGATGTAATAGCTCAGCTGGTACATGTATGATTGGAGCATGTTTTTGATAATTTGTATAGGTTTTCACCTTTTGATGACAATCTTCTTTCTATAAGCTCGGAAAGAAAAACCCAAGTCGAAGAATTTTGGAGGAAAAGTTTCGTGTGCCGTATATTCCTTCATGAACCTCGATCAAGGCAAGATCGACTTTTGACCTGTTTAGATACTTTAAGAGAGGACAAGTATAGCCTCACCTATACATGTTATTGTTTAACAATATAAAGAATGAAGCTTGTCTCTTGAATTTTTTCAAATTAGTGATTTCAGGGGAAATATTTCTAGTTTTTAGATAATGGATATAAGGCCATCGCCAATCATCCTTGTCAGTGATACGGTAAATGATAATGAAATGGATGCTAGATGTAATCAAAGTAGATTGTAAGAGAGTAGTAATGTGTGATTGTGTACTGGCGAGCTTTGACAGAATGTCAGCTCAGTGATTTTGTTCCCTGGGAATATGATGGATTCAAATTTTGAAAAATGAGATATGAGTATTTTAACCACATTTAAATGTTTTGTTAAAAGAGGATCTTTTACTTGAAAAGATTGATTTACTTTTTGTACTACTACTAAAGAGTCACAGTGTACCTTTATTATAGAAATATTTAATTGGATAGCTAACCTTAAGCCGGAAATGAGTGCTTCATATTCGGCCTGATTGTTGCTGGCCTTGAAGGAGAAGTGTAGAGAATGTTCCAAAACTATTGCATTGGTGTCTTCCAGAAGAATTCCTGCTCTTAACTACTGAGAGTTAGAAGCGCCATTGACATATAGTGTCCATTATGCTGGCATATCATCGGGTGTGGGAGCAATAAATTCAGTAACAAAGTCGCCGAGGTATTGTAATTTAATTGAGCCTCGGGATTGATATCTGATATCAAACTTGGATAATTTGAGACCACTTTATTAATTGTCCAACTAATTTTGATTTTGTGAGCACTTGTTGTAGAGGTTGCTCAGTTCAGACACTGATGGTATGGCTCTGGAAATAAGGTCGGAGATGCCTAGTTGAGAATACTAAGGCAAGGGCGAGCTTATCTATCTTTGGGTAGTGAAGCTCGACGTTTTGCAGTAATTTGCTACTGAAGTACACAAGTTGTTGCATCTTGTTCCTTTTTGTAACAAGAACAGAACTAATTCCCCAGTCAATAATAGATAGATAAAGACACAACTCTTCCCAAGTTCAGGTTTTTGCAAAATAGGAAGTTTTGAAAAAGTAGTTTCACATTCATGATCCCCTTTAAAGTTGTTTTTCTTTTTGAGTGATTGAAAAAAGTAAAAAGAATCTTAATAAAGCAGCAAGTCTCCCTCTTAATCGTTGCACTTCTTTGATTGTTTAAGGACTTTGTATTTCTAGAACAGCTCAGTATTTTGCAGGGTTTGCCTTTATACCTCAGCTTGTTAGCATAAAGCCGAGGAATTTACCTCCTTAGACACCAAAGGCACATTCTTCAAGGTTTAACCTCATGTTGTGTTTTCAAATTTGTGTGAAAATCTCCACAAGATTATCTATGTGAGATTTGCCGACTTTGGTCTTTGCGGCCATGTCATCAACATAGACTTCAATGTTCCAACCAATTTTCTTAACGAATATTTTGTCCATAAGTCGTTGGTAAGTAGCCCCTGCATCCTTAAGTCCAAAATGCATAATTTTACAGTAAAAATTACCGTATTCAATTATAAAAGTAGTTTTATCTTGGTCTGATAGATGCATAAGGATCTGGTTAGACACAGAGTATGCATCCATAAAACTTAAAGTGCCAAAGCCAGATGAATTATCAACTAAAGCATCCATGGATGGTAAAGGATATGCATCTTTAAGACATGCTTTGTTTAGATCGGTAAAGTCGACGCACATGTGCCATTTACCATTATCTTTCTTTATCATTACGGCATTTACTTGTGCACCTATAGCTCGGTTAGAGTAGGAATTTTGAGGCTGATGTTATAACAATGCCGAGCTTTGTGGTGGTCACTGTGAATTGTTGCAACAAGGTTGTCCTACACGTGAAACTTAACAGAGAGATGAATTATAGATACAATTGCCCCGAACTTATTCAAAAAAGGTCGGCCAAGTATTAAGTTATAAGGACTGAAACAATCAACCACAAGGTATTAAACATCTAAAGTTTTGGTTAAAAGACTCTCACGAAATGTGGCTTGTAACCACACTGATCCCAACATGGGTACTCGTTCACCTAAAAATCCTATCAAGTGTCTAGTGGATGGCTGCAGTATGTTATCACTCAACTTCATTTCTGAAATGTGGAGTAAAATAAAACATTGGCACTGCTTCTTGGATCTAACAAGAGTTTCCAAACTATTATGTCTCCCAATTAAATAGAGATGACAACAAGGTCGTCAAAATTAAGTTCGGTTGAATTGAAATTGAACGGTTGGAACGTCATTTCAGGAAAAGTGAGAAAAGTTTGATGATCATTGATGGTGTTCTCTACAGCGAGCATAGCTCGGTAAGTGCGTTTGCGAACGGAGTTTGATGCCCACCTCTGATGAAGCCCCCAGATATGCAATTAATCACTCCTCGGGGTTGATTGGATGAGCTGTGTGTGCTTTATCTTTATGTCGAGAAGATTGACCTACAGAAGTTAAGTCAGATTGATGTGTGTTGTTCTTTTGGATGTGGCCACTGATGTATTTGTCCAGATGTCCTTGTCGAGCTAAGCTTTTGAGCAAGTCTTAGGCTATGAGACGCTCATCAGTAATGTGCCCGTGCTTCTGGTGAAAAGCGCAATACTTTGTCTTGTCCACATTCTTAGTATCTTGGTATGTTCCAACTTTTCGAGAAGGTTTAATTAGCTTCGAAAATTTCCTTGATGATTTTCTCCCTTTTGGTGTTGAATTGGGTAAAACGTGGTGCAAACCGAAAAGGTTTCTTGTTGTCCTGAGCTTTATCGTCATCCTTATTGTTGTGATTCTTCTCAGATTTCATTTGACCCTTGGCTTTTTTTCAAAACTCAACCAACATTTTAGGCTTGGCCACTGTGATGGCTTCTTGAAACTTTCTAGGGTAGAGTCCACTTTTTATATCATGCAGATGTACCTCGGGGTGAAAGTTTAAGATGTTCATCGCTACTTTGGTGAAGAGGGTGATATACTCTCTTAAATTCTCGTGTTCTCCTTTCTTGATAGTGTTTTGATAGTCAAATCATTTAGATAGATGGAAGATGCAGTGAACTGATCTTCGAATTGCTGAGGGAGCTCCTGAAAGCATGAAATTGAACCTGCAAGTAAAGATAAAAACCATTCAAGTGCAAGACCGTCTAAAAAAGTAAGAAAACAACGACACAAAATAGGATCATAAGCACCGTTCACTGACATATTAGATCAGAACCTCTTGACGTGCTTTTTCGGATCTTCCATGCCATCGTACAGGTTACGTTAGGATTTTTGCTAGTGAAGAATTTTATAAAAATAGTTGCATTGTAGATATAGATTCTAAACTAACAGAAATCCTTTCGTGCAAACATTTTGGTTGTCACAAGTAACAAACCCCTTTAAAATTGATAACCGAGTATTTAAACCTTAGGTCGTCTTCTCAAGGAATTGCAGGGAGGTATGTTCTTATTATTGGTTATGAAAAAGTGTGTTTTGGGGTTGAGAGTGAGGAATGAATATGGCAATTAATTTAAATGGCAATTAAAATAAATAAATACTGTAAAGCAAACCCTTTGGAAAGGTATGAGAAATTGGAAGTCCAGACATAGTTATTCTTGTCAATAATAATGAAAGTTGAATCTTAATTCCACTTAGTTGACCTTTGCTAAAGCAAAGGAAAGTCAAGGGACTAATTAATTTGACCATCGAATCCTATTTATTTCCTAAGAAAAGGTTGGGAATATTGAAGTTCAGTTCAATTAGCAAAGATAACAGTTATCAATTATGTTGAGCTAAGATAACTCCTGAGTTACTAATTTCTTAACCAAGACCAAAAAGGGAAAGTAAATTAATTCTACTAGAATGAAAATGTCTTCAGATTGGGAATAATCAATGGCATAAATAAAAGAAGGCAATATTAAACTGAAATACCTCAAATAACATTAAATAAGAAAATCATCATGAATGTGGCATAAGCCAAATAGGCAACATAACTAATATAAGCATTAAAGTATCTGAAAATAAGAAATAAATATAAAGTAAAAGAACATTTAACCTGGGATTGAGAGTCACTCCTAAAACTAAGAGAAGTCCTAAATCCTAATCTTAATGAGAGAGGAGAGAACCTCTCTCCAACTAAACCTAAATCATGGAAAGTAACTAAAAATTCGATTCTCTGAATGGATGCATTCCCACGCTTCATAACCTCTGGTCTATGCCTTCTGGACTTGGATTTGGGCCAAAAAGGGCTTCAGAATCCGCTATGAATATTTTCTGCAATTTCTGGTGCGTAACCTCTGTCACGCATCCGCGTGGGTCACGCGGTCGCGTCAATTGGAGTTTTCCTTGTCGCACGTTCGCGTCAGTCATGCGGCCGCGTCATAGGTGTTCTTCTTTAGGCGCGTGGTCGCGTCAGTCATGCGGGCGCGTCGCTGCTTCTTCGCGCTTGGCATGCGATCGCGTCGCTGCTAGTTTCTTCACAAACTCCATTTTATGCTTTCCTTTCATTTTTGTATGTTTCCTTTTCCATCCTTTAAGTCATTCCTTCCTTAGAAGATCTGAAACTACTCAACACACTAATCATGGCATCGAATGGTAATAAGAGAGGATTAAACATAGGGAACTTAAGGCCAAAGAAACATGTTTTCAATCAAAGCACATAATTAGGAAGGCAAATGTAAAACCATGCAAATAGTATGAATAAGTGGGTAAAGAGTTGACAAAATCCATTCAATTAAGCACAAGATAAACCATAAAATAGTGGTTTATCAACCTCCCCACACTTAAACAATAGCATGTCCTCATGCTAAGCTCAAGAGAAGCTATAAAGATGAAGAGGAATGGTAGGATGTATGAAATGCAACCTATCTATATGAATGCAACTACATGCAAAATTATTTCTACCTACTTGGTTAAAAATAAATAAGTTCTCTAAGACAAACATAAATCAGATTTCACTAATTCAAATCATATAAAATAAAGACAAGTAAACTCGTAAGAAGATAGCTCATGAAAGCAGGGAACATAGAATTAAGCAATGAACCCTCACTGGTAGTGTATATCACTCTAATCTCTCAAGTGTCTAGGGTCAATCACTCTATTCTTCTCTAATCATGCTTTCTAAACTTTGTTCTTCATCTAACCAATCAACAAATATTTAATGTACTAATGCAAACATCATGAGGTCTTTTCAAGGTTGTAATGGGGCCAAGGCAAGGGTGAGGATGTATATATAAGGCTAAGTGAGCTAATTAAGTGAATCCTTGATTAGTCTAAGATCTCACCTAACATACATACTTTGCAAAGCAAAGCTTCTTTACCTATTCTCCCATATTTTTCCCACTTTTGATGTTACATGCTCATGCATTAGTTTTAATTTTGTCCCATGTGCATTGCTTTATTTTGCATTTGGGGAATTCTTTTGTATCCCCTTTATTCAAATACTGAATTATATATATATATATATATATATATATATATATATATATATATATTTTAATGCACATGGTAATTCAATTATTTTAATTTCACATGAGCATGCTTCCCAAAAATTTTATTTTGAATTATTTCATTCTTTTCAATTTCCCACCCTTTGGTTTTATCATCCATGTTCCCAATAGGTTTCTCACACTTAAACAATTACACAATTTTTATCTTAAGCTAACCAAGGATTCAACTTGGGATTTTAAATTTGTTTTTCTGCTTAAGGCTAGTGTTGTGGTTTATAGAATAAGAGGGAATTAAAGGCTCAAGGGGGCTAACAAGGGTGATGTAAAAGGTAGGCTAATTTTGGGATAAGTGAGCTAGAATCAAACAATGGCCTCAATCATATAAGTGCATGCATACATCAAATAATGGAAATATAGAATTAAGCAAGACAAAGATCACAATTTTAGAGAGAGAAACACACACCAAAAATAAAATATTGGTTGATAAAATGCAACCAATCAAATAGGCTCAAAATCTCACTAGTTTTGTGTGTTCGAGCTCTAAACTATGTTCCAAAATTAAATTTCTTCAAACAAGTTTTTCAAAAAGTTTTATTCGAATTAGTGAAATATTATAAAAATTTCTTGAAAAAGAAAATATTACTTTAACCAAGTGGTAAAATATGCACAAAAAGAAACAAACATGCAAATGCAACAATGAAAAACAAAAATTGGTGTTGAGAAAGGAATAACTAACCTGTAGAGATCGGTATCGACCTCCCCACACTTAAAGGTTGCACCGTCCTCGGTGCATGCTGAGATGTACAGGTGGGCGGGGGTTATTCCAACTGATGCTTCTCTCCAAAATTGTGCAGATAGACTTGTCTTGTCTTCCCATGTAAACGTCTTCCAGTTTCCCTCCGGGTGGCCATCCTGAAAGAAAAAGGGAAGAAAAGTAACCCAGAAATAAGGATAAGAAAATAAATGAAGTATGGATGGGTTAATGCCAAATGATAAGGGTCTCATTTATATGGAAGCTTCAACATGTACGTGAGAAAACAATAGAAGCCATGGCATGCCAGTGGTACAAAAGGTACAACAATGGGGAAGAGAGTGGGTAATGAAAGACAATGTAAGTTCATGTCAATGCAAAAGGAATACAGGTATCATAAAAGATTGACATTGACAGAAAAATAGCATCACCCAACATTGTAAAACAGGTCACTAAAAATTATACCAGAGAAGATGCAACAGTTAAATAAGAAAATCAACACCAAAGGAAAAATAAAAAAAATAGAAAAGAAGAGAAAAATATGCACTAAATTAAAATACAATGAATGAAATATGCAAATAAATAAAATGAAAGATAAGAAGAATGAGAAGGGAAAGAAGTGAGTAAGAGAGGAGGGAGGGAAAAATTAGGATTGGGGGAAGAAAACATAAGATATTTGGCAAATTAGGATTGAGCTGTGCGGCGCAAGCGACGCGGCCGCGTGGAGCACGCGTTCGCGTGATTGCGCTTTAATTCAGTCGACGCGGTCGCGTCGGTCACACAGACGCATGACTCAGGTTATGCTGCTGGCGCGAGGGCAGCCTCGCGCTCGCACAACTCTCTGTTCGAATTTGTATTTTTGCCAAATTTGGGGTGACGCGATCGCGTGAGTGGGCTTTAGAAAGGAATGACGCGGACGCGTCAGCGACGCGGTCGCGTCAGCGACGCGGTCGCGCGATAGAGATTGTGCGTCCAGCATCAATCCAGCACCACTCTCGCACAATAATTTGTTGTGCACCCTTTTTACGTCGAAAATCAGGGCACGTGGCCGCGTGGGGCGCGCGGTCACGTGGAAGGCCATTATGCCCATGTGACACGGACGCGTCAGTGACGCGGTCACGTGGGACGATTTGTGCCACTGGCACACCTCCAGCCACGCCCTCGCGTGACTCTCTGTTCAATTCTTTTCTACCCAACGCACTGGTGACGCGGACGCGTCAACGACGCTGCCACGTCACATGCGTATATTTTTTTTATGCAAAATGCAGAATGCAATGCTTAATGTGAATGCTATGTATGATTCCAGGTTCAATGAAGAATAAAATAAAACTTGAAAACAAATAAAACTAAATAAAAATGAAAAAGGAACAATGATACCATGGTGGGTTGTCTCCCACCCAGCACTTTTAGTTAAAGTCCTTAAGTTGGACATTGGATGAACATCCTGTTATGGTGGCTTATGTTTAAATTCATCCAAAAATCTCCACCAATACTTGGAATGCCAATAGCCTCCGGGGTCCCAAACTAGGCATGTAAAGCTTTTGAGCAGCTTCAAACAAATTCTCAGGCTCCTGGAGTGACGAATGTCAGCATAGAATCCATGATCCCAAGCTTTGCTTTTAAATCCGCCTCCATCTTGATCTACATGTTTCCATCCGGGTGGTTTAAAAAGTAGATTCTCACCACGGCGACCAAACGTTCTACGTGATCTATTCAATTGAGCATGATACCAATTCTTGCACTTCGAGTTGAAGCATGGAATCTTATTGAACCTTGTGCACCTGCTCTGAGTACGAGCCATTTCCCTCTTACTCTTAAAGCCGCAGAGAGCTCTAAGCTGGCCATCTGTTTCAAGCAAACCATATTCAAGTGGAAGATTGAAGATAAAAGGCAAGGATTTTACCCACTTGTAGTTTGTGTTGGGCGGTAATGGCCTTGGGATAGGTGTTTCCAGTGGTTCTGTAAGTTCTACTCCCTTATAATCTTCTGTGAATTCTTCCACTTCAACCATATCTTGATCAGAGTCTTCAATTTCTCCCTCATCATCGCTCAAGTCATATATTGGAGGTTGAGAAAGATCTACCTCAGCATCATCTTCATATTCACTCAGGGAAGATTCTTCTTTCTCAAAGAAATCACTTGCGGATGCAAGTTCGTCACTAAGAGAACAGGACTCGTGATCATCATCATCAAGGAAACCTGCGTCCTGTGTTATTCCGTCTAGTTTTTCATAAGATATTTGCATTGGAGGCGGTGCAAAATCTTCTTGAGCATCAATTGTAACCTCCTTGACGGAATTCTCCACAACTCTGGATTCAGGTGGTGGTTCGGCATCTCCTAAATCTTCAACCAACTCTTCTTCTTCTGCAATGACAGCGCCCTCTACTTGTTCCAGTATGAAGTTATGCTCTATGCTGTCCACTGGAGTCTCTAGTGTCTTCTTCGTGCTGCGTTCTTCATTAAATTCTCCACATGAAGCCATGAGAGTTTGTCGAGTGTTTGAACGTCTGGAAGATAACTGATTTATTGCTTGCTCCAGTTGATGAAGGGTTGCATTGAACTGGTTTACTGATTCCTTGAAGCGAACCTGTGATTCTTGGCTTGATGGATATGGACATGGTGCATAAGGGAGTGGTGGTTCTTGGGAGTAATTGGATTGGCGTTGGGGTGGATAAGGATCATGTGGTAGTGAATGGTGAAAAGAAGCTTGTGAGTGTGGTGGTTCGAAGTTATGTCGAGAGGATGGTCTCTGAGCACAGGGTGGGGCTTGTTGGTAGTTACAAGGTTGTCCACCATATCTTTTAGCTGGGTATGCATTGTAGAATGGTCATTGTCCATGATATCTTGGAAGGGGTTGTTGCCTAAAGGGTTGATTAGATCCTCTTGGCTCCATCCATCCTTGATTGGTCTGACCTTGATGCATATTCCTGCTGTGGTTTCTATTTCCTTCAACAAAGTTAGAACCAAACTCAAAGCGAGAGGGGTGAGAATTCATATTAGTTATCAGAAATAAGGGGGAAAAAGGAGAAACAAATAAACAAGTAAAAGAAAAATATTTTTTTTGAAAAATATTTACAATAACCAATAAAAAGGCACACGTTTGCAATTCCCCGGCAACGGCGCCATTTTGACGTTAGGATTTTTGCTAGTGAAGAATTTTATAAAAATAGTTGTGTTGTAGATATAGATTCTAAACTAACAGAAATCCCTTTGTGCAAACGTTTTGGTTGTCACAAGTAACAAACCCCTTTAAAATTGATAACCGAGTATTTAAACCTCGGGTCGTCTTCTCAAGGAATTGCAGGGAGGTATGCTCTTATTATTGGTTATGAAAAGGTGTGTTTTGGGGTTGAGAGTGAGGAATGAATATGGCAATTAATTTAAATGGCAATTAAAATAAATAAATACTGTAAAGCAAACCCTTGGCAAGGTATGAGAAATTGGAAGTCCAGACTTAGTTATTCTTGTCAATAATAATGAAATTTGAATCTTAATTCCGCTTAGTTGACCTCTGCTAAAGCAAAGGAAAGTCAAGGGACTAATTAATTTGACCTTCGAATCCTATTTATTTCCTAAGAAAAGGTTGGGATTATTGAAGTTCAGTTCAATTAGCAAAGATAACAGTTATCAATTATGTTGAGCTAAGATAACTCCTGAGTTACTGATTTCTTAACCAAGACCAAAAAAGGAAAGTAAATTAATTCTACTAGAATGAAAATGTCTTCAGATTGGGAATAATCAATGGCATAAATAAAAGAAGGCAATATTAAACTGAAATACCTCAAATAACATTAAATAAGAAAATCATCATGAATGTGGCATAAGCCAAATAGGCAACATAACTAATATAAGCATTAAAGTATCTGAAAATAAGAAATAAATATAAAGTAAAAGAACATTGAACCTGGGATCGAGAGTCACTCCTAAAACTAAGAGAAGTCCTAAATCCTAATCCTAAAGAGAGAGGAGAAAACCTCTCTCCAACTAAACCTAAATCATGGAAAGTAACTAAAAATTCGATTCTCTGAATAGATGCATTCCCACACTTCATAACCTCTGGTCTATGCCTTCTGGACTTGGATTTGGGCCAAAAAGGGCTTCAGAATCTGCTATGAATGTTTTCTGCAATTTCTGGTGCGTGGCCTCTGTCACGTGTCCGCGTGGGTCACGCGGTCGCGTCAATTGGAGTCTTCCTTGTCGCACGGTCACGTCAGTCATGCGGCCGCGTCATAGGTGTTCTTCTTTAGGCGCGCGGTCGTGTCAGTCATGCGGCCGCATCGCTGCTTCTTCGCGCTTGGCATGCGGCCGCGTCGACCATGCGGTCGCGTCGCTGCCAATTTCTTCACAAACTCCGTTTTATGCTTTCCTTTCATTTTTGTATGTTTTCTTTTCCATCCTTTAAGTCATTCCTGCCTTAGAAGATCTGAAACTACTCAACACACTAATCATGGCATCGAATGGTAATAAGAGAGGATTAAACATAGGGAACTTAAGGCCAAAGAAGCATGTTTTCAATCAAAGCACATAATTAGGAAGGCAAATGTAAAACCATGCAAATAGTATGAATAAGTTGGTAAAGAGTTATTAGTAATGAAAAATTCCTGGGTAGTTTGAAATTCATGACGTCGGCCGTAAATGGCCTAACAGCATTGTCCAATCTGTCATCATCATCATTTTGTTGTTGGTCTCCCGTTGTTTATTGTGATCATCATTATTTTCAATCCGAGCATTAGTTAACTCAGCTAAAAATTAATTTGTCAATCATTGGTTTTCCTCCGCCATACGCTAATTAGCTTATTGTAGCTCCGTTACCATCCGAAGAAGCTCGGATGGTGTGGGAGGAGGAAGGTCAGCCATCAGCAGGTATGGGAGTTTTAGGACCTATAGAAAGAAGGACTTTTATTTCGAGGCCCATAGTAGGCCCCAATTGTTCTTGTGGGGGTTGATCGCTGTATAGCTCGTTGGTGCACGAAATTGTGATCATCAATGGCGCCATCAACATAGTACGCACAATTGTAATCTCAACTCTTTATCACAACTTTGCACAACTAACCAGCAAGTGCACTGGGTCGTCCAAGTAATAAACCTTACGCGAGTAAGGGTCGATCCCACGGAGATTGTTGGTATGAAGCAAGCTATGGTCATCTTGTAAATCTCAGTCAGGTAGATTCAAATGGTTATAGATGATTTATGAATAAAACATAAAGATAAAGATAGAGATACTTATGTAATTCATTGGTAAGAATTTCAGACAAGCGTATGGAGATGCTTTGTCCCTTCCGTCTTTCTGCTTTCCTATTGTCTTCATCCAATCCTTCTTACTCCTTTCCATGGCAAGCTGTATGTAGGGTTTCACCGTTGTCAGTGGCTACCTCCCATCCTCTCAGTGAAAATGTTCTACGCACCCTGTCACGGCACGGCTAATCATCTGTCGGTTCTCAATCAGGTTGGAATAGAATCCAGTGATTCTTTTGCGTCTGTCACTAACGCCCAGCCTTCAGGAGTTTGAAGCTTGTCACAGTCATTCAATCATTGAATCCTACTCAGAATACCACAGACAAGGTTTAGACCTTCCGGATTCTCTTGAATGCCGCCATCAATTCTAGCTTATACCACGAAGATTCCGATCAAGGGATCCAAGAGATAAACATTCAAGCCTTGTTTGCTTGTAGAACAGAAGTGGTTGTCAGGAACTCGTTCATAAGTGAGAATGATGATGACTGTCACATAATCATCACATTCATCATGTTCTTGGGTGCAAATGAATATCTTAGAATAAGAATAAGCTTAATTGAATAGAAGAACAATAGTAATTGCATTAATACTCGAGGTACAGCAGAGCTCTACACCTTAATCTATGGTGTGTAGAAACTCCACCGTTGAAAATACATAAGAATAAGGTCTAGGCATGGCCATGAGGCCAGCCCCCATGATCTAAGATAGCATAAGACTAAAGATAGCTACCAAGATGAGAATACAATAGTAAAAGGTCCTATTTGTAGAGAACTAGTAGCCTAGGGTTTACAAGGATGAGTAAATGACATAAAAATCCACTTCCGGGCCCACTTGGTGTGTGCTTGGGCTGAGCATTGAAGCATTTTCGTGTAGAGACTTCTCTTGGAGTTAAACGCCAGCTTTTGTGCCAGTTTGGGCGTTTAACTCCCATTCTTGTGCCAGTTCCGGCGTTTAACGCCGAGCAGTTTTGAGCTAATTTGGAACGCCGGTTTGGGCCATCAAATCTCGAGCAAAGTATGGACTATTATATATTGCTGGAAAGCCCAGGATGTCTACTTTCCAACGCAGTTGAGAGCGCGCCAATTGGGCTTCTGTAGCTCCAGAAAATCCACTTCGAATGCAGGGAGATCAGAATCCAACAGCATCTGCGGTCCTTTTCAGCCTCTGAATCAGATTTTTGCTCAGGTCCCTCAATTTCAGCCAGAAAATACCTGAAATCACAGAAAAACACACAAACTCATAGTAAAGTCTAGAAAAGTGAATTTTAACTAAAAACTAATAAAAATATACTAAAAACTAACTAAAACATACTAAAAACATACTAAAAACAATGCCAAAAAGCGTATAAATTATCCGCTCATCACAACACCAAACTTAAATTGTTGCTTGTCCCCAAGCAACTGAAAATCAAATAAGATAAAAAGAAAAGAATATACAATGAACTCCAAAAACATCTATGAAGATCAGTATTAATTAGATGAGCGGGGCTTTAGCTTTTTGCCTCTGAATAGTTTTGGCATCTCACTCTATCCTTTGAAATTCAGAATGATTGGCTCCTATAGGAACTCAGAATCCAGATAGTGTTATTGATTCTCCTAGTTAAGTAAGATGATTCTTGAACACAGCTACTTTATGAGTCTTGGCCGTGGCCCAAAGCACTTTGTCTTCCAGTATTACCACCGGATACATACATGCCACAGACACATAACTGGGTGAACCTTTTCAGATTGTGACTCAGCTTTGCTAGAGTCCCCAATTAGAGGTGTCCAGGGTTCTTAAGCACACTCTTTTTGCTTTGGATCACAACTTTATTTTTTTTCTTTTCTCTCTCTTTTTTTTTCGTTTTTCTCTCTCTTTCTTTTTTTTCTTTTTTTTCTTTTTTCTCTTTCCTTTTTTTTTGTATTTACTGCTTTTTCTTGCTTCAAGAATTATTTTTATGATTTTTCAGATCCTCAGTAACATGTCTCCTTTTTCATCATTCTTTCAAGAGCCAACATTCATGAACAACAAATTCAAAAGATTTATGCACTGTTCAAGCATACATTCAGAAACCAAAATATTGCCACCACATCAAAATAATTAATCTGTTATAAAATTTAAAATTCATGCAATTCTTCTCTTTTTCAATTAAGAACATTTTTCATTCAAGAAAGGTGATGGATTCATAGGACATTCATAACTTTAAGGCATAGACACTAAGACATTAATGATCATAAGACACAAACATAGATAAACATAAGCATGATTTTTCGAAAAACAGAAAAATAAAGAACAAGGAGATTAAAGAACGGGTCCACCTTAGTGATGGCGGCTTGTTCTTCCTCTTGAAGATCTTATGGAGTGCTTGAGCTCCTCAATGTCTCTTCCTTGCCTTTGTTGCTCCTCTCTCATGATTCTTTGATCTTCTCTAATTTCATGGAGGAGGATGGAATGTTCTTAGTGCTCCACCCTTAGTTGTCCCATGTTGGAACTCAATTCTCCTAGGGAGGTATTGATTTGCTCCCAATAGTTTTGTGGAGGAAAGTGCATCCCTTGAGGCATCTCAGGGATTTCATGATGAGAGGGGTCTCTTGTTTGCTCCATCCTTTTCTTAGTGATGGGCTTGTCCTCATCAATGAGGGTGTCTCCCTCTATGTCAACTCCAACTGAGTAACAGAGGTGACAAATGAGATGAGGAAAGGCTAACCTTGCCAAGGTAGAGGACTTGTCTGCCACCTTATAAAGTTCTTGGGATATAACCTCATGAACTTCTACTTCCTCTCCAATCATGATGCTATGAATCATGATAGCCCGGTCTATAGTAACTTCGGACCGGTTGCTAGTCGAAATGATTGAGCGTTGGATAAACTCCAACCATCCTCTAGCCACGGGTTTGAGGTCACGCCTTCTCAGTTGAACCAGCTTTCCTCTTGAATCTCTCTTCCATTGAGCGCCCTCTTCACAAATTTCTATGAGGACTTGGTCCAACCTTTGATCAAAGTTGACCCTTCTAGTGTAAGGGTGTTCATCTCCTTGCATCATGGGCAAGTTGAATGCCAACCTTACTTTTTCCGGACTAAAATCCAAGTATTTCCCCCGAACCATTATAAGCCAATTATTTGGGTCTGGGTTCACACTTTGATCATGGTTCTTAGTGATCCATGCATTAGCATAGAACTCTTGAACCATTAAGATTCCGACTTGTTGAATGGGGTTGGTAAGAACTTCCCAACCTCTTCTTCGGATCTCATGTCGGATCTCCGGATATTCACTCTTTTTGAGTTTGAAAGGGACCTCGGGGATCACCTTCTTCATGGCCACAACTTCATAGAAGTGGTCTTGATGCACCCTTGAGATGAATCTCTCCATCTCCCATGACTCGAAGGTGGAAGCTTTTGCCTTCCCTTTCCTCTTTCTAGAGGTTTCTCCGGCCTTGGATGCCATAAATGGTTATGAAAAAACAAAAAGCAATGCTTTTACCACACCAAACTTAAAAGGTTTGCTCGTCCTCGAGCAACAGAAGAAAGAAGAGAGTAGAAGAAGAAGAAATGAAGGAGATGGAGGAGGCTTTGTGGTTCGGCTAAGGGGAAGAAGTAGTGTTTAGGTTGTGTGAAAATGAAGGAGTGAAGATGGGTTTATATAGGAGTGGAGAGAGAGGTAAGGTTCGGCTATGTGAGGGTGGGTTTGGGAGGAAAAGTGTTTTGAATTTGAATGGTGAGGTAGGTGGGGTTTTATGAAGGATGGATGTGAGTGGTGAAGAGAATAGTGTGATTTGATAGGTGATGGGTTTTTGGGGAAGAGGTATTGAGGTGATTGGTGAATGGGTGAAGAAGAGAGAGAGTGGTGGGGTAGGTGGGGATCCTGTGGGGTCCACAGATCCTGAGGTGTCAAGGAAAATTCATTCCTGCACCAAGTGGCGAGCAAAAATGGTCTTTATGCCAATTCTGGTGTTAAACGCCGGGCTGGTGCCCATTTCTGGCATTTAACGCCAACTTCTTGCCCTTTCCTGGCGTTTAACACAAGTCTGGTGCTCCTTTCTGGCGTTGAACGCCCAGAATGGTGCCAGACTGGGCGTTAAACGCCCATTTGCTGTTCTTACTGGCGTTTAAACGCCAGCAAGGTCTTCCTCCAGGGTGTGCTATTTTTTTCTTTCTGTTTTTCATTCTGTTTTTGCTTTTTCAATTGATTTTTTGACTTCCCATGATCATCAACCTACAGAAAACATAAAATAACAAAGGAAAAATAGATAAATATAACATTGGGTTGCCTCCCAACAAGCGCTTCTTTAATGTCAGTAGCTTGACAGTGGGCTCTCATGGAGCCTCACATATGCTCAGAGCAATGTTGGAACCTCCCAACACCAAACTTAGAGTTTGAATGTGGGGGTTCAACACCAAACTTAGAAGTTGGTTGTGGCCTCCCAACACCAAACTTAGAGTTTGACTGTGGGGGCTCTGTTTTGAGAGAAGCTCTCCATGCTTCCTCTCCATGGTGACAGAGGGATATCCTTGAGCCTTACACACAAGGGATTCTTCATTCACTTGAATGATCAATTCTCCTCTGTCAACATCAATCACAGCCTTTGTTGTGGCTAGGAAGGGTCTGCCAAGGATGATGGATTCATCCATGCACTTCCCAGTCTCTAGGACTATGAAATCAGTAGGGATGTAATGCTCTTCAACTTTTACCAGAACATCCTCTACAAGTCCATAAGCTTGTTTTCTTGAATTGTCTGCCATCTCTAGTGCGATTTTTGCAGCTTGCACCTCAAAGATCCCTAGCTTCTCCATTACAGAGAGGGGCATGAGATTTATGCTTGACCCTAGGTCACACAGAGCCTTCTTGAAGGTCATGGTGCCTACTGTACAAGGTATTGAGAACTTCCCAGGGTCCTGTCTCTTTTGAGGTAATCTCTGCCTAGTCAAGTTATCCAGCTCTTTGGTGAGCAAAGGGGGTTCATCCTCCCAAGTCTCATTGCCAAATAACTTGTCATTTAGCTTCATGATTGCTCCAAGGTACTTGGCAACTTGCTCTTCAGTGACATCTTCATCCTCTTCAGAGGAAGAATACTCATCAGAGCTCATGAATGGCAGAAGTAAATTCAATTGAATCTCTTATGGTCTCAGTGTGAGCCTCAGATTCCCATGGTTCCTCATTAGGGAACTCATTGGAGGCCAGTGAACATCCATTGAGGCCTTCCTCAGTGGCGCTCACTGCCTCTTCCTCCTCTCCAAATTCGGACATGTAGGTCATGTTAATGGCCTTGCACTCTCCTTTTGGATTCTCTTCTGTATCGCTTGGAAGAGTGTTGGAGGGAGTTCAGTAATTTTCTTACTCAGCTGACCCACTTGTGCCTCCAAATTTCTAATGGGGGACCTTGTTTCAGTCATGAAACTTTGAGTGGTTTTGATTAGATCAGAGACCATGGTTGCTAAGTCAGAGTGGCTCTGCTTAGAATTCTCTGTCTGTTGCTGAGAAGATGATGGAAAAGGCTTGCCATTGCTAAACCTGTTTCTTCCACCATTATTGTTGTTGAAACTTTGTTGAGGTCTCTGTTGATCCTTCCATGAAAGATTTGGATGATTTCTCCATGAAGGATTATAGGTGTTTCCATAGGGTTCTCCCATGTAATTCACCTCTTCCATTGAAGGGTTCTCAGGATCATAAGCTTCTTCTTCAGATGAAGCGTCCTTAGTACTGCCTGGTGCAGCTTGCATTCCAAACAGACATTGAGAAATCATATTGACTTGCTGAGTCAATATTTTGTTCTGAGCCAATATGGCATTCAGAGTATCAATCTCAAGAACTCCTTTCTTCTGATTCGTCCCATTGTTCACAGGATTCCTTTCAGAAGTGTACATGAATTGGTTATTTGCAACCATTTCAATCAGTTCTTGAGCTTCTGTAGGCGTCTTCTTCAGATGAAGAGAGCCTCCAGCAGAACTATCCAATGACATCTTGGACAGTTCAGACAGACCATCATAGAAGATACCTATGATGCTCCATTCAGAAAGCATGTCAGAAGGACACTTTCTGATCAATTGTTTGTATCTTTCCCAAGCTTCATAGAGGGATTCACCTTCCTTTTGTCTGAAGGTTTGGACTTCCACTCTAAGCTTACTCAATTTTTGAGGTGGAAAGAACTTTGCCAAGAAGGCATTTACTAGCTTTTCCCAAGAGTTCATGCTTTCTTTAGGTTGTGAGTCCAACCATATCCTAGCTCTGTCTCTTACAGCAAAAGGGAATAGCATAAGTCTATAGACCTCAGGGTCAACCCCATTGGTTTTGACAGTGTCACAGATTTGCAAGAACTCAGCTAGAAACTGATGAGGATCTTCCAATGGAAGTCCATGAAACTTGCAATTCTGTTGCATTAGAGAAACTAATTGAGGCTTAAGCTCAAAGTTGTTTTCTCCAATGGCAGGGATAGAGATGCTTCTCCCATAGAAGTCGGGAGTAGGTGCAGTAAAGTCACCTAGCACCTTCCTTGCATTGTTAGCATTGTTGTTGTTTTCGGCTGCCATGTCTTCTTCTTTGAGGATTTCTGTTAGGTCCTCTACAGAGAATTGTGCTTTAGCTTCTCTTAGCTTTCGCTTCAAGGTCCTTTCAAGTTTAGGGTCAGCCTCAACAAGAATGCTTTTGTCTTTGCTCCTGCTCATATGAAAGAGAAAAGAGCAAGAAAATATGGAATCCTCTATGTCACAGTATAGAGATTCCTTGAGGTGTCAGAGGAAAAGAAAAATAGAAGGAAGAGGTAGAAAATTCAAACTTATCAAGGAAAGATGGAGTTCGAATTGTGCATTGAGGAGTAGTGTTAGTCCATAAATAGAAGGATGTGAGAAGAGGGGAAGAAATTTTTGAAAATTAAGTAAGAGATTTTAAAAACATTTTGAAAAACACTAATTGATTTTCGAAAACTAAGAGTGGAAAAAAAATCAAGTGATTTTTGAAAAAGATTTTGAAATAAGAAATTAAAAAGATATGATTGAAAACTATTTTGAAAAAGATGTGATCAAGAAGATATGATTTGAAAAACAATTTAAAAATATTTGATTTTAAAAACTAATGACTTGGCTAACAAGAAAAGATATGATTCAAACATTAAACCTTTCTCAACAGAAAAGGCAACATACTTGAAATGTTGAATCAAATCATTAATTGATAGCAAGTATTTTTGAAAATAGAAAGAAATTGATTTTGAAAAAGATTTGATTGAAAAGATTTGATTTGAAAAAGATTTGATTTTGAAAAATTTTGAAAACTTGAAAAAAATTGGCATTAAAAACAAAATCTTCCCTCTTGTACCATCCTGGTGTTAAACGCCCAGAATGGTGCACATTCTGGCGTTTAACGCCCAAAACTCACCCCTTTTGGGCGTTAAACACCCAGCCAGGTACCCTGGCTGGCGTTTAAATGCCAGTTTTCCTTCTTCACTGGGCGTTTTGAACGCCCAGCTTTTTCTGTGTAATTCCTCTGCAGTATGTTCTGAATCTTCAATTCTCTGTATTATTGACTTGAAAAGACACAAATTAAAATTTTTTTGGATTTTTAATAATGAGGAATAATCAAAATGCAACTGAAATCAAATAAACAATGCATGCAAGACACCAAACTTAAAAGTTTGTATACTATTGACACTAACAAGTTGAGAATGCATATGAGAAACAACAAAACACTCAAGACAAGAGAATTTAAAGATCAAAGCAAGTAAATCATCAAGAACAACTTGAAGATCACTGAAGACACATGAGAAATGCAATAAGAACAGAAATATGCAATTGACACCAAACTTAAAATGAGACTAGTGTCTCAATAAGAAACATAAAATATTTTTGGTTTTTTTTTATGATTTTGTAATTTTTTTGGTTTTTTTTTCGAAAATTAAGTGGAAAAGAAAATAAAGATATCAAAATTCTTAATGAGAATTCCAGGAATCATGCAATGTTAGTCTAACGATTCATTCTAAAGGAATTAGACATGGCTAGCCAAGCTTCAGCAGGACATTGCATTCAAGAGCTAAATTGCTGAAAATCAATCAGCTTTGGTGATGATAAGAACATCATCTTGAAACACTAGAATTCATTTTTAAGAACTCTGAAGAAAAATACCTAATCTAAGCAACAAGATGAACCGTCAGTTGTCCAAACTCGAACAATCCCCGGCAACGGCGCCAAAAACCTGGTCCACGAAATTGTGATCATCAATGGCGCCATCAACATGGTACGCACAATTGTAATCTCAACTCTTTATCACAACTTCGCACAACTAACCAGCAAGTGCACTGGGTCGTCCAAGTAATAAACCTTACACGAGTAAGGGTCGATCCCACAGAGATTGTTGGTATGAAGCAAGCTATGGTCATCTTGTAAATCTCAGTCAGGTAGATTCAAATGGTTATAGATGATTTATGAATAAAACATAAAGATAAAGATAGAGATACTTATGTAATTCATTGGTAAGAATTTTAGACAAGCGTATGGAGATGCTTTGTCCCTTCCGTCTCTCTGTTTTCCTACTGTCTTCATATAATCCTTCTTACTCCTTTCCATGGCAAGCTGTATATAGGGTTTCACCGTTGCCAGTGGCTACCTCCCATCCTCTCAGTGAAAATGTTCTACGCACCCTGTCACGGCACGGCTAATCATCTGTCGGTTCTCAATCAGGTTGGAATAGAATCCAGTGATTCTTTTACGTTTGTCACTAACGCCCAGCCTTCAGGAGTTTGAAGCTCGTCACAGTCATTCAATCATTGAATCCTACTCAGAATACCACAGACAAGGTTTAGACCTTCCGGATTCTCTTGAATGCCGCCATCAATTCTAGCTTATACCACGAAGATTTCGATCAAGGGATCCAAGAGATAAACATTCAAGCCTTGTTTGCTTGTATAACAGAAGTGGTTGTCAGGCACTCGTTCATAAGTGAGAATAATGATGAGTGTCACATAATCATCACATTCATCATGTTCTTGGGTGCAAATGAATATCTTAGAACAAGAATAAGCTGAATTGAATAGAAGAACAATAGTAATTGCATTAATACTCGAGGTACTGCAGAGCTCCACACCTTAATCTATGGTGTGTAGAAACTCCACCGTTGAAAATACATAAGAACAAGGTCTAGGAATGGCCGTGAGGCCAGCCCCCATGATCTAAGATAGCATAAGACTAAAGATAGCTACCAAGATGAGAACACAATAGTAAAAGGTCCTATTTGTAGAGAACTAGTAGCCTAGGGTTTACAAGGATGAGTAAATGACATAAAAATCCACTTCCGGGCCCACTTGGTGTGTGCTTGGGCTGAGCATTGAAGCATTTTCATGTAGAGACTTCTCTTGGAGTTAAACGCCAACTTTTGTGCCAGTTTGGGCGTTTAACTCCCATTCTTGTGCCAGTTCCGGCGTTTAACGCTGGGCAGTTTTGAGCTAATTTAAAACGTCGGTTTGGGCTATCAAATCTCAGGCAAAGTATGGAATATTATATATTGCTGGAAAGCCCAGGATGTCTACTTTCCAACGCAGTTGAGAGCGCGCCAATTGGGCTTCTGTAGCTCCAGAAAATCCACTTTGAGTGCAGGGAGGTCAGAATCCAACAGCATCTGCGGTCCTTTTCAGCCTCTGAATCAGATTTTTGCTCAGGTCCCTCAATTTCAGCCAGAAAATACCTGAAATCACAGAAAACACACAAACTCATAGTAAAGTCCAAAAAAGTGAATTTTAACTAAAAACTAATAAAAATATACTAAAAACTAACTAAAATATACAAAAAATATACTAAAAACAATGCCAAAAAGCGTATAAATTATTCGCTCATCACTCGTCTACCGATGAGTGTCTGCAAGCTTTTTGTCGAGTTATACATCGACAATGAGAGAACAAGGGGGTGAGTACCTACAAAAGGCACTCTAATGCTCAAGTTAGTAAGTGAGTAATAGGCTTTGCAAATTGCAATAATCTGAACAATCTTCTTACCCCTTTCCTTTATATCTAAATTGAAGAGTAACAGTTATGTCTCTGAGTAAATGATGCTTTAAATGGAGAGCAATAGCGTGTCCAAGCGTTTTGGTCCTTGTCTGAGTGACTGTTACTAACAACCAATTTATGATATTAATAGCCAAGTTATAACGTATAACTGACGTATGACTGTCATATCAACAAGTATATGGTATTTTTTATTTACCAAATTCAAAATAAGGAGTTTATGTTTTGAAAAAGTATAAGTACCTTATATGTATAATAAAAAGTATAGGAAACTAACTAATGGTGCAACCAAATGCAATCAACTAGGAAAAAAAAGGTAATAGTACCTAAAAAATCAACCTAATTTCACTCACACCTTAATCCTATTCAGAGTAAAAAAGTAACCACACGAATCCTTATCCCTCTCTTCCTCCCATAGCCACACACCATACACTACTAGAAAACTAGTTATTATAGATGGATATTTCCAACGAATTTTATCCCATAGAAATATAGATGGAATTTGTGAGGGATTTTTGTCAGAAACCAAAAAAAATGAATTAGCATAAATTACAGACGGAAAAGAGAATCTGTCGATAATTCTGTCGAAAAAATTAATTTTTTTCGAAGGAAATGGTTACCGACGGAAAATCTGTCTGTAATTAAGTGGACAAAAATGCTACGTTTTATTAAATTATTACAGACAGAAAATCTGTCTGTAATTTAAAATTTACCATCAGAAATACTGAGTTAAACGTCCCCACCTTATCAAGCTCCATTCACATCACACATTATCAAACGAGCTTCTCCTCTCTCCGTCAAGGCGTCAACGAGCTACTTCTTCTCTCCGCCGTTGCCACTCACATCGCACGAGACCCTCCGGGGCCGTTGGCATCGTGTTGCTCCCTTCGTCACCATCGTCAAAAAGCCCTCTCCGCCGCTCTCGTCGCGTGTCTGCTCCCTTCATTACCGTTGTCGCAGTGCTCTCTCCGCTACACAGGTTATCTTTTCAACAACTATTGTATCCATGTATTCAAGTATCCATGCTTTTTGTGACATATCTTCCTAGATAGGTTTTCTGATCTGTGATAGCTTGATCTAATCTATGAATTTTCTTTTTTTGGCTGACATAATCTTTTCTTATTCCAACTCATAAACCACTTCAAATTTTTCTAAATCATGAAAACCCTACCAAAATCTGAACTAGAATTAACCCATAGAAGGTGGAATCAGAGACTAACAGCAGCATAAAACTTTTTCCTGTACGCTTATTTTATAAAAAAAATGTACATCTTTTATGTTCAAAATTTTGATTTCTTCTGTTCCATGTTTCTTGTTCTGGATTGCAACTAGTTAATGCTATTACTTTTTTCTAAGTGGCCAATAATAGTAATACAAGTGATGAATTCAATCCACATAATTATTTTCAAACACTTGATTATTAGTTGATTATGAATTTTTTTTAACTATCAATCATTTCTGTTTTCTTTGTGGGATGGACGCTATGGACTTGTTGTCTGCACTGAAAGTGCTGTAAGATCATTTCCTAACCAAACATACATGTTATATTATTGGGGGTTATTCTCTGACATCTAAAATGGATGTTTCTGTTTTTCAGGTCTATGCTAAAAGACCTGCTAGGCCTACTGGAGGAGCTGCTGCTATTTCCATGCTTGTTGGTCCTCATGCTCCCATTGCATTTGAAAGCAAATTGAGGGCAAGCAACATGTCTCATGCTTATAATTTTTACAAGCCTAATCTTGCTAGTGAATATCCAGTATGCTTTTCATTTTCTGTCACAAGATTTTACCTTTGGGATCATGTAATTTGAAAGATAATTTCACTTTGTTTCTTATTGTTGTGATAATTAGATTATCTTTAATTAGTGTCTAGATATGGCATTTGACTAAGCATCTAAGGATATCCATTGTGCTGTGTGAAGGTGTTCAGAAGGGCCTCCAATCCCCGGATTATTGTATGTGTAAGTGACATATACACTCTAAATGTATTTTTGTTCTTTTTTCTGCTGAAAATTAAACTATTTGATCATCTTGTATATTTGATTAAATAGTTTAGTATAATATTTATCTAAATCTTAGTTATTTTCATTTTCATGTGAATAAATTCTTTTAAATATTGTCTAAGAAATGTGATGGATATACTATCGTCCTATCTCTTGGTTTTTAACTTTTGCATACATATTCCATCTGTCAAATCTAATTCTTATTTTGAATTATAGTGATCAAGTACTCATTGAGGTAAACCACTCACTAAGGATTGTTTCAAATCTTGTTGTGGCTGGTGTGCTAAGTCTTAGTGGGAAAATGGATGAACTTATTACTGAAATTCTTCTATTCATTAGGTCTGTTCTAAGCGTGAAATCCTCTGAAATCTGACTTGATAGCAAAGGTATGCATTAAAACACTTTATCTATCCATTGAAGAAATCTATGCTATAATATAATATCTTTGCCTTGAGAATTAAGTTATGTTTTTCTGTAGGCAAACAAAATTTATTTGTTTTTAATCTGTTATTTATATGATTGATTATTGTTTTTATTTTTATGTTGGTTATGATGTATAGATATAAAACCAGGACATAGATTTATTGTTGGAGATGAAGGGTACAGGCAGGACAGTGACATTCAGAAAGCTGAGTTTTCAAGGAAGGCATTGACACAGCTCTCCAAGTTGGTTAAGTTCAGAGTTAGTACATAGTGAATATCTTTTTTTTTCTTTGTGTGCAGCTTATGAGAATTGATTTCATGTTAATTGATGTTGGAACCTAGAAGTGCTCATTCAGTTGTGTAGGTGATGATGATATTTGGATTGCTTTTTCAAAATATATAGTTTAAACGATGGTCATAATGTCATTTATTTAATTGAGTTCACCATTACTCTACATAATTTCAGGTTGCATAATGGAAAGTGAGGTATCACACTATGATGGGACAACTTGATTTAGTTTAGTTCCTTTTGTTCCTATAATAATTCATAGGTAATTGAGGATTTCATTTATTCTAATAGGAAACTTACCATCTGTTGTTTCATTTACCATTATAATATGTTATAAATGTAGTTAGCATAAAATAGTATTAGTGATTAATGAATGAAGTTGTAAATAACAATGTTCATTTATTACTCTTTCCCTTTTTGTCTTTTTCAATATTACTCTAAGAAAAAGTAGTATTTAATAGTTTGAAATAGATAAGAACTTAGTAAAGTCAAAGTCAGTATGATTTTTGAAGCTCCAACTTGTTTAGTTTTGAAAGCTCATTTGACCATCAAGTGTAATAAGATCTATCTAAGAGAGATGGTTTCCACAACCTTATTGTGATGCTGATTATTTATCCTAAATTGTGGTCCCAAATGTTCCATTTGATTCTATTTCATTATTCTTATCTCATTAATTGTCAATCATAGTAGTAGTTCAAGTGTGAAACTAGCTTAGAGTTTTCCGCAAAAAGCAAGCCAGAAAAATACTCAAGATCTTCATTTTTAACTAAAAAGATTAAATTTCTTGGAATCCGTCTCACACACATTGGTTAGGTTGGGACCCATCTCTTACCATTTTAATGTATGATCACTTTAATACCATACACGTTCAATGCATTGTTAATTGATTCAACCTTGCTTTTATTTGGTTAATTAATAAATAGTAAAAATTATAATGAATTCTGTAACAGCTCATACCACCCGCTAGCACAATATTGTCCGCTTTGGCACACAAGACCTCACGGTTTTGCCATTGATGATAAGGATGATAGCTGAAACCCCCCACACTCACTCATTAAAATGTGTCATACTAGGGAGAGATATCCACACCCTTATAAGGCATGCTTCGTTCCCCTCTCCAACCGATGTGGGACCTTACAATCCAACGCCCTAAGGGAGCCCAGTGCCTTCACGGGCACATCGATCTGGACTCTGGCTCTGATACCATCTATAACAGCCCAGACCACCCGCTAGCACGATATTGTCTGCTTTGGCACACAAGACCTTACGGTTTTTTCTTTGACGATAGGGATAATAGCCGAAACCCCCACACTCACTCGTCAAAACGCGTCATGCTAGGGAGAGGTATCCACACCCTTATAAGGCATGCTTCGTTCCCCTTCCCAACCGATGTGGGACCTTATAAATTCAATCATAAGCAATATAGCTATAATATATTCTAATTCAATAGTCTTCTTGCCTTGCAGCTGCTTGATGAAAGTCCCAGCAATGGAAAAAAAACTAGGCTTTGTCTATCCCCAGATTCTTGTTTTCCTCCTCATCAAATCTCTGTTACTGTTAGATTTAGTGGTAGCAAAACCAAGGGCCAAAGTAGTTACAGGGACAGGACCACACATAAACTATGGCCTAACACAGTGCTATGAAGATCTTTCACTTCTTGATTGTTGTTATGTTATGCTGAGGCATGCACGGTTCTTGCTTCTCATACAATGGTGGCCGCATATTTCTTGATGGATACATCATGAGGTCTAAAAATTATAGCTTCTTTGATGAGTATGCAGGGCCAGAGGACAAGGTTGTTTGTGGCAACAAAACTAGGACAAATTCAAGTTTTCGAGCAGTCGCAAAGCGGGTGGTTTTGGAAGTAGTTCAAGCTGCACCAAACAGCATAGGATACTATGGAAGATGGAAGCTTGATATTTCTCGAAGGGTAAATGAATCTGCTTATGTTTTGGCTAATTGTTGGAAGATTTTTGAACAGTAGTTCTTGCAAAGTATGTCTTGAGAATGCTTCTAAATCTGTGATGATATGCTTGCCTTCTTCAGAAGGTAGAGCACTGAACACTGGCTGCTTCATGAGGTATTCTGACACAGATTTTCTTAACAAGGAACAGAATAATGAAAGATCAAGAGGTAATAAATTCTTTTTTCTGCTATGGAACAACATAATTGATACATTTATTTCGAACAAATTACACAAAAAACCCCACTTTCTCAAGGAATTCGTAATAAGACTATTCGTTTACAATTAATTAGAATAATTAGAATTGATTTTCGATCGAAGTTTAGCTATTGTCTATATTCCTAAGTAATAAATAGTCATTAACTAATTCTATCTAATCTTATCTAAGCCTATTGTTCTACCTAGTTTCAATTGTCCTTAATGGACTAACATGCTAAAGGCTAAAATTATCTTGTCTCAGTTATTACATATCATGATGAATTGGTGTTTCTCTTCTAATGTTGTGAGAAACTTATTTTATACCTGATAAAGATAAATATTTATATTCCTGAGTAGTTCATTTTGCTAGTTTGTGCAGGTACTCTTATAGTGATAGTGGTTGCAGTAGTTAGTACAGTGATTGTTTTGGTAGTTGGAATAGCTATTGGGGTCTATATAAGGAAAGATAGATACATTCAAAGAAAAATAAGAGGTAACTGACTTATTCATTTTCTTTAAAGAATGTTCAAAAAATGGAAAACAACAACGTTCCAAATCCTCTAAGGGATACAAAGCTGAATTTGCTCTTACCACGTATTCATAAGCTGAATTTGCTCTTACCATGCCTGATGGAAAAGAAATTGCCATCAAGAGGTTGTACTTCAACAACAGGCATAGAGCAGCATATTTCTACAATGAAGTCAACATAATTAGTAGTGTGGAGCACAAGAATCTCGTGAGGTTGTTAGGATGCCGCTATTCTGGACTCGAAAGCTTGCTCGTATATGAATTTCTACCGAACAAAAGTCTTGATCAATTTATATTTGGTAACTACTAAACTATGATTTTAAAAATGCCTCCATTTTTTATAACAAGTGTCATAAAATATTATCCGAATCTCTTGTTTTAGATAGAGTCAAGGGAAGAGAACTAAACTGGGAGAAGAGATATGACATTATCATTGGAACAGCTGAAGGATTGGTTTACCTGCATGAGAATTCAAAAACTAGGATAATTCACAGAGATATAAAAGCCAGCAACATCTTATTGGATGCTAAACTTCGCGCCAAAATTGCTGACTTCGGACTGGCCAGGTCCTTTCAAGAAGATAAGAGGTGATTAGCACAGCTATAATCAGAACTCTGTAAGCATCTCTTACCAATCAATGCATCTATTCACAACCCTTAATAATATATATAGCATTGAAAAGTTTGAACAAAATCCAAGACCTATTAATATGTGTGGATCATATCTGAAAGGGTAAACTACAGTAAACGCTATAGTTTGGTTTTAGTGAATGTTAAGTGTAATTAACCTATTGAGAACATTGTGGAATACTCATTTTCTTAAGTGGTGCTACAGGGGTTACATGGCTCCAGAGTACCTAGCTCATGGTCAGTTAACAGAAAAGGCAGATGTATATAGTTTTGGAGTGTTAGTCTTAGAAATAGTTACTAGGAAACAGAATAACAAAAACAAATCAACATAATACTCAGATAGTATAGTTATACTGGTAACTATTTTCTAAAATGTCTAATAAGCCAAGACTGCATGTGCATAATGAACTAACTTTTATTTCTTCTATTGATCCAATTTAATATCTTGTAATAAAATTAGACATGGAGGTGTTTCCAATCAGGGACAGCAGAAGAGCTATTTGATCCAAATCTAGTTTCAGATAACAATAATGTTAATAAGAAAGATGAGATTTTAAAAGTGGTGCACATAGGACTTCTATGCACACAAGAGAACCCTTCCTTAAGACCAACCATGTCAAGGGCACTACAGATGCTAACAAAGAAGGAAGAGAATCTTGCACGTCCCTCTAATCAACCCTTCATAGATGAGAACACAATGGATCTTAGAAGAATTGAACAACTAATGTCCAGTCTGTGCTCATGTATTTCCTTGTAAACCAATGTTGCTTGGGGATTATACTCTCTATATTTAGTTTAATTCTACACTAGGTTTATGTTTATATTTAGGCAATTCTAATAGTGGTTAGCTACAATAGCAGATTATTTTATACACCTTTAGTGTATGCTACAGTACAGATTTTACATGTTTTCTTTTTTTCAGTGGTATTTGTTTTGAATTATAGTTGATGTATCAATACACTTTGTTTATGTTTTGAATTATATTGACTTGCTTGTTTATAGTACTTTTCTTTTAGTTTGATAATACGATAAATTTGTTTATTTTTTGAAATATTATAAATATTCGAATACAAATTAGATAAAATTTTGTATTAAATTTATATTTATTTTGTATGAAAACAAGTTTATTTTGCAATAGAAAAATCTAAAAAAAATTCTATTTTACCTTACTGATGGATTTATAGATGGATTTTTTGTCTGTATTCAGAGTGTGGAATAATTTTTCAAGGTTCAAATTACAGACGAAAAATCTGTTGCCAATTATCGACAGAAAATATGCCTGTAATTACCGGCGAAAAATCCGTCGGAAAATCCATCTGTAATTATCGACGAAAAATCCATCAAAAAGTTCGACGTTTCAAGAAAATGAAGGGGAGAATTTATCGAGGAAAAATCTGTCGGTAACTGATAAAAATCCGTCGGTAATTTTTCGATGGAAAAAAATCCGTTGGTTAATAATTTCTGACAAGACTTTTACAGAGGGACCAAATCTGTCGGTATCTAAGAAACCGTCTATAATAAAGACTAAATCTATTTATAAATCTGTCTGTATTAAGCAATTTTCTAATTGTGATATCTCTCTCCAACAGCTACACACTGTTCCTCTCTCCTACTGTCGTACTTTGCTCCTCTCTTTCCACACTTTTTATAAACTTTAAAATATAAATATTAATAAAGAATTTTTTAAAATTTAAATAAAATATCAAAAAATTAAATTAATAAGAATAAAAATATAAAATTTGTATTTTAGTTTCAATTTAGTAAAAATTGTATTTTACTAAATTTATGAAAAATTGATTAATAATTTTATAAAATTTATTATTTAATTCATTATAATCTAAGAAATGATTATTGAGACTTTTGACTTTGGAAAGATATATATAAGATATAGTCCTTTATGTGACATAGAAGATGGAAACTCAAACTTAGAAATTTTAGAATTTGAATTATGACATAATCATTTCAAAACATTGTTGTGCCATATTTGTTTCAAAAATTAAATAATAATAATTTGTCTAATGTTATAACCTAATATTTCTAAAATCACACGGTATAAATCTAATTGGTCTTTTTAAATTATTTTATTATGATCATTTTTTATTTCAAAATCTATAATCTCTAAATTTATGCTCATGTATTACTTTGGAGGTTATATATTAGGTCAATTGTTTTAAAATTAAAAGTCATAGTTTAAATTTATAGGTTTGTAAAAACGTTATTTTCTTAAGTTTGAATGAAATACAAAATTTAAATTTGAGTTTTTATTAATTTTTAAGTTTTTTGATATTTTATTTAAATACGAATAAAAATATTTTTTATTGATAACGGTAAAGTGATAAATTGGTCCTTACGTTTGGACGTAATCCTGTTTGGGTCCTTAAAGTTTAAAGTGTCCTATTTGAATCCAAAAAAGTTTTATTTAGCTCCAATTTTGTCCCACCTTGAGGTCAAAATTAAATAATTAACGAAATATCCTACATGACAGTAATACAAGAACAAGGTCGATAATTTGGAGAACAAGTATAAACTCCAAAGGCACAAATCAACCGTGGATGTATCAATACATTTATTTATCATTTTCTTTAGTTCTATAAAAATATTTTATTTAAATTGTAAAAAAATAATAAATAAATGTATTGATGCATCTACGGTTGATTTTGTGTCTCTAGAACGTGTATTTGTTCTCCAAATTATCGATCTTGTTCTTATATTGCTGTCATGTAGGATATTCTGTTAATTATTTAATTTTGACCTCATGGTATAATTATATTAAAGTTAAATAAAACTTTTTTAGATTCAAATATGACACTTTAAACCTTAAGGACCAAAATAAAATTACACCTAAACATAAAAAACCAATTTAATATTTTATCCTAGTGATAATTTTGATTAAAATATCTTTTACAATTTTGCATGCATAGCCTGAGAAAATAAGAATGATTCTTTATTTTATTTTACAGTTTTGCCCTTTTTACTTTTGAATACTTATTTCTTCCTTAATTTTATAATTTATGTTGTAGAATTAACAAATAATATGCATAGTCACCAAAAAACCATAAGTCACCAAAAAAACAAATAATATGCATAAACGTAAATATACAAATTAAAAAATGAAAAATTTTTATCTAAATAAAAAATAATAAATTAATATCTTATAAAATAAAGTGACAAATGATTATTATTTCCATGGAATAAACTTATTAGTGGCTTAGATTAATAATAACATCTTAAGATAATTAGATTCACTAAGTCAGGCTAAAAGGAATTAGGAAAAAAAAATTGTTACGTATACCATATCATAATTCCATCTCAAATAATCAAACAATTGATATAATAATAAATTATTAGTTCTAATTAATTATAACTGATTTAGTTTAATCAATAAAATAAAATAAATAAATTGAAAAATCAAGAAGAAACTATGTCAGCTTTATAATTAATTGACTGAAATTTAATTTGGTATATATGAATTATTAAATCAATTAGTGTGATATATGAAATCAATTAATTGTATAATTTATTTATTATAATTGATTTGATTTAATAATTAAAAGAATAAATTGGAAAAATTTTAAAAACATATCATGAGAGCTTTATCATTAAATAACAAAATCTAATTTTAAGAATATATAGATAATAGATTATATTTTTGTTATTGTACATTAGAATTAAAAAAATTAATTTTATTTTCATTAAAAAAATCGCTCTAGTGTTTATACATATTATACCAATTAGAATGAACCAAAAGAATTGATAACAATATGTGTATACAAAATTTTGTTATTATATATATAAAAAAATATATTTAATTAAAAATATAACATAGTGAATTTTTTATTAAAAATATGTAATTATACTATTTTATATAATTAATATAGAATAATATTTTCAAATATAGCGTTTAAGTATAGTATACTTAGAAGCAGAGTATTATTGGCTTGGTTTTTTTTTTTTTTTTTCTTGGCGTAGTTGAATGGGGAATCTAAAAATAACGGAGAACCAATTTAAAATAAAAACAAACAAATGAAAGTTTTACTACGTGGTTTATTTACTGTTTCTATCACCGCAAGCTAATGTATGATCAATCAGTTCATGTTGCAACTATAGCTATCATGAACAAATGTTATTGGCTGTCTATTTTTGACTTTTTAAACTCATTAGATGGTTTTTTTTTTTTTTTTTAAAGACAAAACTTAACACAATAAGGTGGAGCATATAAAATAATAAAAAATAACTTGACAACTCTAGTCATGATAACCTCTAATGATCTCCATCAACAACCATAGGGTTCACCACCACTTCACTCATTGGAGAGCAAGAAGGATCTACTAATAATATCCACCACACATGAACTTTGATTCCTAAAGATTCTATCATTCCGTTCTAGCCAAACTGTCCAGATAACAGCAAAGAAGTCAATCACCCACCTCCTCTTTTCACCTCTTCTTGCTGCAGTATTCGTCCAGCTTTCAAAGTGTTGTTTGAGTGTACCAGGCATGGTCTATTTCCTTCCAAGAGCGAATAGCCAAGCACACCACACCTGCCAGGAAATCTCACAACCAGCAAACAAATAAAAAGCAGACTCCACAGACTTACCACATAAGACACATGTACGATCATTTGGGTTAATTACACCTAGTCTACACAGTCTGTCCTTAGTATTCACCCTCCCCACCAACATAGACCAAGAGAATAACTCGATCCTTGGTGGAACGAAACCCTTCCAAATTGCACTTGTGAAGCTATAGCTTGTTATTTCCTCCGGGAGAACCACTTCCTGCAACACCTACACAAATGAGTTAGTTGAATAAATACCAGATCTATCAAATTTCCAGACCACTCTGTCCTCCCTCTCAGATGTTAGCTGAATAGACTGTAAAACCTGATGGAGTTGGTTTACTAGTGCCAACTCCCACTGAAAAAGCTTTCTCCTCCATTGAAAATTCCATATCCACTCTAGCACATCCCAAAACCCGCAATCCCCAATAACAGAACCTTTGAGGTTTGAGACCGAGAAAATCCTTGGAAACAACTCTTTAAGAACACCGTGAGGTAACCAGATATCCTCCCAAAACCGTACTGTTCTGCCATTCCCTACATCCATATACAAACCCCTGATCATTTTTTTTCTCACATGTGGCTCACTGATTTGTAACTGGCAAATATCCTTCCAAGGACCCCCCTTTGTAGGTACAGGCTGACCATACAGCATCTCATTCGGATTCAAGTTATTACAGGAGCAGACGACTTTCTTCCACAGGGGACAATCCTCTTTCGAGAACCTCCACCACCACTTAAAAAGCAAAATTGTATTCCGAATTACTGCGTCTCCAATTCCCATACCAGCTGCCTTTTTTTGGAGCGATCACCACTTCCCATTTTACTAGTGGTATCCCATTTCTCCCACTCTCTTTACTACACAAGAAGCGCCTTTGGAGTGAGATCAACTTCTCCGCTACCGCCTTCGGCATCTTGTATAGGCCTTGTAGATAGGCAAACTATTCAGAACAGACTTAATAAGAACCAGCTTACCCACTTTGTTTAGAATCTTTACTTTCCACAGACTTAACTTGTCTTCCACCTTATCAATCACCGGTTTCCAAGTCTTCACAAGCCTTGGGTTTGTTCCAAGAGAAATGCCAAGATATCGGACTGGTAGAGAATCCTCCTTGCATCCCAACAACTGACACATCTTACGCGACCAATGCCGATCATTGTTAACCGAAATGAAGCTAGACTTCTCAAAATTGATACTCAACCCCGACATCAACTCAAAACAACGTAACAATCGCTTGTAGTTCCTGATAGTCTCTTCCTCAGTAGGACAGAAGAGAATGGTATCATATGCAAACTGTAAGTGCAACAGATCAATGTTATCTCTTCCAACCAAAAGTAGATAGATGCGGCCATTCCTCACTGCCTCCCTAATCATCCTATGTAGCACATCAACAACTAACACAAACAGAAACGGTGATAAAAGGTCTCCTTGTCGTAGTCCCCTTTCCATCTTGAAAGGCTTAGTGGGGGACCCATTTATCAAAACCGACATAGACGCAGAGCATACATACTCCTTAATCCACCCCCTCCATATATGGCCGAAGCCCATCTTCTGCAAAACAATATCCACAAAGCTCCATTTAACCCAGTCGTATGCCTTTTGAAAATCAAGTTTAATAATCGCGGCACTCTTCTTCCTAGCCTTCAGCCACTACACGGTCTCATAGGCTATCAATGCCCCCATCATGAATTTTTCTGCCCTTCACAAACGCACTCTGTGTCTCTCCTACTAACCCTGGCATGACCATCCTCATTCTCCGAACCAATACCTTAGATATGACCTTATACACACAACCCACCATACTAATCGGCCTGAGGTCTTTTATTTCTTTAGCCCCAACAAACTTCGGCGCCAGCGCCACCCAAGTGATATTCGAATCTCTAGGTAACCTAGAAGACCGAAAAAAATCCAAGACTGCTCCAGTAAACACCTGCCCAACTTCTTCCCAACACTTCTTGATGAAATTCATATTATATCCGTCACTTCCTGGTGCTTTTTTTTATTCGCAATCCCATACTGCCTCCTTTATCTCTTCAACAGATGGCATTAACTCCAGTTCTGTTGCCTCTTCCACATCTATCTGCATTACTAACCCATCTCGAAAGCCTACGTTAGGTGACACCTCCTGTTGGTACAAGTCCTTGTAGAAATCTCTTATATACATCTACCTTAATCCTGGCTTGATTCCTCACTACTCTTCCATGAATCATTAAAGCATCAATCCGGTTGTTCTTCCTTCAAGCTGAGGCTAAATTATGAAAGTACCGAGTATTTTGTCCATCTCTTTTGCATGCCTAGATCTTGACATCTACTTCCAATGTACCTCCTTCATGATATACCACTTCTTACAAAAGCTGACTAGTGCCTTCCTTCTTGCTTCCAAGGTTCCATCATGCACTCCATTACTGACCATATCGTCTACTTTCTTGATCTCCTCCTCAAACTTTTTAATCATCATGTCCATAGACCCAAAATTCTCTCTATCCCATCTGCCCAAAGGAATCGTCATGGCCTTTAACTTGTCCAGGAACCGCACCTCCCCTAGGCTTCTCCACTCCTCCTTTACCATCCTCAAGAACCCTTCATGAGTGAACCATGAATCAAGACTTCGGAAAGGTCTCGGCCCCCTTCCGACCCTTGTAGCTTCCCTCACCACTGAGCAATGATCTGATAACTCTCTTGGACCACCTCGTAGCCTTGTATCGGAAACTCTTCTAGCCATTCCAAAGTAACCAACATTCTATCAATGCGGCTACAATATTGGCCCCTAAACCAGGTAAACAGGCGGTCAGATAAGTCTAAGTCCACTAGTTCCATATCCTGAATCCAAGATGTAAAGTCTGCTGCCGACCCCGTCAAAGTAGTAGCCCTTTTTTGCTCTTCCACTTTAACGACCTCATTAAAGTCTCCCATAAAGCAAAAAGGTACTTGACATAACCCAGATAAAAAGCTCAGCTCTTCTCACACAACCAGCTTTTCATTCCTAGTGGGCGCACCATACACTAAACAAATAGCACAACGAAAACTACGATTGATCAGCTCCCCCTCCACGCACAACCATCTATCTCCTTTATAACAGTTGCATATCTTAAAAACCATTTCATTCCACATCAACAATAGACCACCTGAAACACCTTCCGCCCCGACATACTCCCATCCTACCGCATCATTTTCCCACAGTTGCACAACATCAAATTTAGTTACTACCTCTCTTTTAGTTTCTACCAGGCCTAGCATATGTATATTAAAATTTTGCCTAAAGGTTTTCATCATACTCAGTTTTCCAACTCTTGCCAACCCCCTAACATTCCAAGAGCTAAAAATCATTTAAAACCAGGTATACACACCTTACTCCGATTTTTTGGGTGACTTCTTCTAGCTTTCTCCTTTTGCTTTGATTGCCTTTTCTTCTGGGCTATTGCCTCATTCTGTGCCTGCAGTACGGCCATAATATCATCTTCCTCGTTGTACTGAACTGCTCCAGATTCAACTGCCAGGTCCCAAGCCTTCCTGTTCTCTTGCATGTCATTCTCATGTTTATTTTTAGACTCTTCTGTGTTGGTATCACTATCAGCATCCAGTGTTGCATCCCTCAGGTCCTCTGGCTCCCCCTTGCACCATCCTCCTTTACCTCCACTATTATTGCCAAACCTTGGCCTTCCAAACCATTTGGTCCTTTAACCGGTCGAACCCTTTTCGAACATTTTTTGTACGGACCGCAACCTGTCCTTATCCCCTCCCCTGCCAAATCACAACCCCGTTTCCCCTTCTACATGTCGACGAGCTCAAGAGGACCCACCAACCCAGACGATACCTCCCCTCTCAACCTCGCCATCTCCAAGCCACCATCAATACGCTACGTCCCTGCCCACACTCGACCCACCGGATTCATCACCGCACCCTACTACGTCATTCAATTCGCACTGCGCCCCACTCGCAGTTGTACTTTCCCTGTACATACTACTGATCTCAGCCCCAGGAGCCCTACAATCACTTCCATATTCCCAAGATAAGGTTCGACCTGAATCTTCTTCCGCAATACTAGGTAGCAATCTTACACCATCAGCCGTTTTTCCTTTAAATCCCTTGATTGTTGTCGTTGCCGTTTCAGAATTCAAAAAATCGGTACTCCATTCATTCAAAATCTCCGGGGGTATTATCATTCTGCCTACCTGCTGTTCATCATCCCTTGACACCATGACAACCATCTCCACCTCCGCTTTCCGTCCCACTACCTGCATGTGACTACATTCCCCAACATCATAGGCGCTGTCGAGCATGGGTAATTTTACAGGGCACTAAAAATAACACAACCTACTACTTGTCCATACTTAAAAAATTGAAATTCCATTAAAGATAATGGCATACCAAAAACTCTTTCTATGTTTTAAGGTGCCTATCATTTACATGCCTGTCATAATACAAAGGAAGTGGATCCTACCTTAAAAAGCAAACTGAACACCGTTTAAGTTTGATAAGAAATTCGAAATCCGAGCTACAATGTCTCATTTGAATCTGAATTCACGTTTTAAGTTTGGGTGATCAAAAATTTTGGTAATTTTGATATTATAGGAGTTCTTTAACTTATGTTTTTGGTGATTTTTATCACTAATTTTAGTGGATAAAGGTAAGGAGTTATTTTTTTCTCTTGATTCATCTATTTATATAAGCCCTAATTTTGATATTATATCAAATTATATAATATAGTTTTAAATTGAATAATAAGAAGTTTGGCTCGGTAGAACTTTAGAAAAAAAAGTTTGAAAGCTTGAAATTGCAATATTAAGGTACGGGTTATAATTTCGAGTAGGTATTATGTAAAGTTATGTGAAAACTTAGGTTACTTGCCCCTAGGATAGGTTGAATGGAATTCGATTATTGATATTCTTGAATAATGGTTACTATGAGTATTGTGTTTGTTGATGCATTTTAGTAGGAAATTGAGAATGGTAATAATGAGTTTTGGGATGAATTGAGAAGTGTTATGTGTAGTTGACTAGTTGTTTAATTGGACATTGTAATATATGTTGGCATGATTGAAATTGTGTCAAAATAAAATGTGATTTGATTTTTATAATGGTGATGGATGTGGAATTGGGCCGGAGGCCGTGATAGGGTGAGGAATCTCCTATGTGTTAAGTTGAGGTATATAGTATGAAATGTTGTATGAAAATGAGATATTTGAGAATGATTGGTTGTGATTTTTGTTTGTATGAGTGTGTATGTTGAGGTTGTCTTAAGAAATTGATTAAATGGGTGTTAAATGATTACAAAGGGTAGAGAATTGATAAATGTATGTTGAGGGAGCTTAGAAGTGGTATTGGAATGGTTTTGAAATGAATTGGAACTGGAATTGGCAAAAATTGTTATGCAAAAATTTTTGGGTAAAAACGGATTGTTAACAAAATTCAACGGCCATAACTTGGCCCTCGGATCTCTAAATTCTATAAAATTTATTTTAAATAAAAATTGAGTTTGTCTATTTTATGACATTCGAAGAACCGACCAAAAATAATTTTTAACGAAAACGTTATAAACATTTGAAAATCTAGTTTCAAAACCGAATCCTGCAGAAGTTGCAAAATTTTGAGGTCATGCGTACGCATGATGGCCATTCCAGAATTTAAAAAATTTCTTGCGAGTACTGTGTGAGTACCATGCGTACGTGCAAAAGTGAAATCATGCGTACACATGAGGTATGCATACGCACGACCACCCCATTTTTCGAAAAATGTATTTTTATCTGTTTTAGTCTAGCCAATCCACTTTGAACCTCATAAGCCCCAATTAAGGTCCGATTCCTAGCTAGTTTTTAGGCTTTGAAATGAGTGCGAGCACATCGAATAGGTTGAATTAATATAGAGGGAGATTGTGGAGTGGAAAATTTATATTAATGATAAGTTAATGTTATAGCAATGAGATGATGATGACGGGAATTATGTGTATATGTATATCTATGAATACTTCAGATGTCGACATATTATTGAGGGCGATAATGATTATGATGAATTGTGATTGAAAATTAATCGATATGCGTTTGAGCTCCCCGAGTGGATGCAGTAGTTCACTCCACTTGCTTCGAGTTGAGATTAGAATGAATTGGAAGTGATTGAAGAGGATGAGTTGGCATGATTGGATGATAAGACACTATAAGAAAAACACCCATTCAGCCACACTTTTTTAGACTACATTTGAAAAGCGTAGCCTATTCTAGGAATAGGCTACGCTTTTCTCTGTGTTTCCTTTTCATAGGAGAATAGGAAACACATTTGTGGCATCACTTGAAAAGTGTCTCCTTAGATATTATAAATATCACTTATAAAGCGTAGCCTTATCTTAAGAGCTATGGGTTCACTTTTTACACCAAAGAGTACACTTTTAAAAGGTAACTTATTTGTCAGGTTTCAGGTGCGCTTTAAAAATGATGCCTAATGTATTTCAAATCAAATGTTCAACATTTAGTAAATTTTTTTTTCACTTTACAGCAAATAATAATATACAAATTAAACCCTATTAAAAAATACTATAAAAATTAAACACAGCTAAATTTGATGAAACGAACGCGCGCGTAACCCTCGATCACCCTTAGCTTCTTCTCCGTGCCCCTCATTACGCCAAAACAGAGAAGACTCTACACTCACCCACTCACCCACTCACTACTCCAAGAGAAGACTCCGCCATCACCACTCACCACTATCGGCATCACCACTCACCACTCCAGGAAGACTCTGCACTCACTCATCTTCACCACTCACGATGCCGTCACTCGTCTTCAACATACCACCGCTTCTCTTCGCTGTGCGCTCACATCAGGACGACGCTGCGCTCAACAGAAAGCCTCTCTTTATTCGTTCAACATCGTCGAGAAGGTATGCATCCACCTTCATTTGGTTTCTGAAATTTGAGAGGGTAGAGTTCCAATTTTAGGGTTTCAATTTAGGTGTTTGGTATAATAATCTGTGAACTCATGAATTGATAAACTCCGGTTTAGGAGAAATCATTGTTGTAGGTTCATTCGCCATAAACCCTAGGTCCGTTCTTCTATTGTCTTAGCTTGCGATTTTTTCAGCTACATTTCGATTCAGTTCATACTTTTCTGTGATCAAGCTTATCGCCCATTTCATTGTTGGATCATTTAACGGCTTGAAAATTTATTAAAACTTAAATTTGTATCCTTTTATTTATGTTACTTGCTGATTGGGGTTGTTGTTACTTTGAAAATTCATCGACTTTGTTGTATTTTTCCTTGATCAAATGAACTTATTCAGAAATCTGGTGGCCAATTTTGTTTTTTTTTATATATCTTTTCTAATGAAATATATGAATCTAGATGTTTTATGCCGAAGCAAATTGATGAGCTTAAGCAGTTAAAAAGCAGAGAGTGAAATAGAGTTTCTCTGAAAAATTTAATCATGCAAACAATTTGGTGGATTGAGTTTAGAATTTTTTAACATGCGTTGTTGACTTCTCAGGAAGTGATTAGATGCATCCATGTTGGTTTCAAAACTTGTTGGTTTTTTCTTATTTGAATTCTTCTTCTTTTTTCCTTGCGAGATTCATGGTTTGGATTTAAATTTTGGGCTGTTGTCAGATTTAATTAGTATAGATACTATGCGAATTCAATTTTTTTTATTCCAACTATTTGATCCTTTGCTTGTTCCTGATTTGAGCTACAATAGTCAATAGGTTATTGAATTTAGAATGCTAAGTAATGCCGTTCAAATAAGCTTAATGAATATCTCATATAATTGTTTCTGAATTCTAAAGAAAAAACCAGAGTATGGACTCTATTTGGTTTGTGCATTGCTTCAAAACTTGTTGATTTTTTCTACTTTGGATTCTTCTTCTTTTTTCCTCGTGAGAATCATGCTTTGGATTTGAATTTTGGGCTGTTATCAGATTGCTTGAGAAATAGATACTATACAAATTAAAAATTTTTTATTCCAACTATTTTTTATCATTTGCTTGTTCCTGATTTGAGCTATAGTAGTCAATAGGTTATTGAATTTAGAATGCTAAGTAATGCCATTCAAATAAGCTTAATGAATATCTCATAAAGTAGCTTCACCTTCTTTAATTTCTCATCTCTGGAAAAGAACAAGTAGGTCGGGTTAGGTGCTATGGAAGATCTGCTACACGAAGAGACTTAAAAAAGCATGCAGAAATTTCTGAACTCAAGCAGCAGCACCAAGAGAAAGTCACATCTTTGAAGGCTGAACTTGGAGACATGAAGGCCAAACAGAAGCACCAAGAGGATGACCTTCATGGATTGCGAAACATGATTAAGTTACTAGTTCAATGATCTGAACCTGGAATGAGGCCGGAAGAAATTGAAGCTTTGTTACAAAATGCCCAACATTCTCCAATTGATGCGAATAGCGCTCATGAATCAACACATATTCCAAACATAAATATGGTATGACTAGCTTTTTCTTACTCCCTAATATTTGTTTATATATTGTTAATTGTTAATTAGGATTCTGAATATCTACTGTTGAGTTTAAAATTTTTATTTGTTAGAACTTAGGAGGATGCCAAATCTTTTTAATCTGAACTGAAATTGAAGAAGCTGTGATTTGGTTTTTCTGATTTTTCTGGTTTATTATGTAATTTTATTATTATTGTTATCAAGGTGGAAGCTGTAATTTTTCTGGTTTTTCTGATTTTTCTAGTTTTGTTTTTTCATTATGTAATTTTATGCAAAGTTTTAGCTTCTTATAATGTTAAAATCAAAAAAGAAGAAAAATGTTATTATGCACTGCTTGTCACTTGCACAATGCACTTGAGTTTCTGATTTTAGTTCCCATTTAGTATGAATTGAAGTTGTGTTAGTCAGTTTTTTAGTTATGTCCTTTATGGTGATTTATATAGTATCCCCTGAATGTGATTGTTATTTTAAAGCAAAAGACTTTGGTTTATTTAATTTTTTATTCAATCATAGTATGGTTTTGTTTTTTATTTTATGTTTTTGGTGATATATATGAAAAGAAGAGTAGTTTGAATTATGCTATGGCGCTCGGATATTGTAGGTGTTATTAATGTGTTAATTACTTTTTTCTTCTTGTGTTTTTTCAAATTATAATTATTTTTTTATATAATTATGCAGGATAATTCTGAAGATGGAAGTGAAGATTGAGATGCTTATCATGATGGTTTATGGGCAAAGATGGAAATTGAAAGAAGATGTATGGTTGATGATGATGATGTCTTTTATTAGAAGCTAAGATATATTTATATGATATAATATTTTGGTTTTTTCTAGTTTATTAGTAGTAAACTCTAAGTGCATTATATGAGTATACTTATTCCACTTTAAGATGTATGAATACTCAAATTTATGATCATCCCAATATTTTTGGTTCATTATATAATTATACTTTGTTTCAGTATAATTTTTTATTATTTAAAGATTATTGTATGGTATTATTATATATGTATTCATTTTTATTTTATAATAATTAACTAATTTAATTAAAAATACAGGATTATATATAATTATATTCTCAAATATTAGATTTTAGATAAAAAATTGTTAGAAATTTCTGTTTATATATATATATATAACAGAAATTTAAAAAAAATGAGAGACAAAAGGCTACACTTATATAGAGTAGCTATAGGTATACTGTTTGTTACATTTATAAAGTGATGCAGTAGCTCTGAAAAGTGTAGCCTATTCTTTAGAATTATGGTAACCATTAGTGCTGAAAAGCGTAGCCTTTGGTCTTGAACAGCATCACTTAAAAAGCGTACCCTATTCTCAAAGGCCAGAAGCGTAGCCTTTGATACAGAAAAGCATAGCCTTTGAGAATAGGCAACACTAGTATAGGCATCGCCAACAAAAGTGTCTCCGAAGCCTAAAAAGCATAGCCTTTTCCTAAGACATCATTTTTTTTCATTTTTGGCTACATTTTTCAAGTGTACCTGTGGGTGTTTTTCTTGTAGTGAGAATGAGTTTGATTGAAATAATTTGAGCTTCTTGGGTTGATGCAAGGGTGTGGTTCGCCTCACTTGCTCTAGATTGAGATGATTTGAATTTCCTGGGTAGATGTAAGGGTGGGGCTCACCCCACTTTCTCCAAGTTGAGATTATTTGAGATCTCTAGATAGATGCAGTTGTTTGTCCCACTTGTTCTGGGTTAAGATTGAGCTTTTCAAGTAGACGCAAGGATTGTGGTTTTGTCTCACTTGCTCCGCGTTGGGATTTGTTGACCTTCTATCGCAAGATGTGGCCGAACACTTAGACCTTTACGAATAATTCCTCCAAGGGAACTGAATTCCCCTTGAGGTTGCGCGCACTGAGAGACTGTCCAGGGTTCACTACCGGACATGTTGGATTTGGCTTATAACCGACAAATGAGCTCATTGTCCGTAGGGAAGACATGCATAATTTGCATTTGTATGTATTGATTGGGTGTGCATCTTGTATTTGGTTTGCTTTCTTGATTAACGGTATCTATATGCTACTTGATCTAATTGCGTTATCTATTCTTTTTACTTGTGTATTTCGTGCATTGCTTTGTATGTGTTTGAACAACTGAGATATCCCTTATGTTGGTGGTGGTGAATCCAAGGATTGTTCCTGATGAGATGTGGTGATTGGAGGTTTGTGTGAAATTGAGATAAAGAGATAGAATAGAATCCCTTAGGCAAGTTACCATGTTCTGGTTAGTACAAGCTTTAGGTTTGAACCTTGTGGGATTAGAGATTAGGATTGCCTAGCGAGTTTATGTAGTTTTACATAGTCTCTATTTGGAATTATTGCCCTACTGAGAACACTGTAAAGGATGATGTTCTCACCCGTTGTGGAAATTATTACTTTTCAAATGCAGGTCTCGACGCTCCTCAGTGAGCGGAAGGTTTATCTGAAAAATAGCAAATAAGACCTTTTATTCTATTTTTATTTTAGACTCTCTCCTTCTTTTGGAAAAACTTATATGATGTATTTGTTTTAAAGACTTGCCTTTAGAAGTCGATGATGTATTTTTGGAGAGATAGATTATGTATATTAAACTGTTTTACTGTTGTAACTCTAGCCGGTCTAATCTTCGGGAGCCGAGACTAGTTATTCCTCCTTTAAGCTTTTATTTATGCACCTTTCTTCTGACGTGTATAAACCCTAATATTCAAATCCTTATACTAGAGTCATAAGTCAATGATATTAGGGTGGTACAACTCTCAGGTGGATTATAAAACATACTATATATATATATATATATATATATATATATATATATATAATTGAAAGGAAGTATAAATCGAGAAGCCTGAAAAGAGTGAAAATAAAATCGTGAAGTCGTAACACTCACGTATCAAAAAAATAGAAGATAAAGTGTGAAATTGAAAGCGATATACAGATAAAACCATAAAGAAGAATAAGAAAAGGACAAAATATAGATATATAACATACATAAATAGCTACTAGTCACGACTCGCGAAGTTTAAGCCAGCCAGGATACAGAATAAAAGTAGTTGACAACAATATCTCGTAATCTCTCTCAAATGATACATAAAGGCCTCTATAGGCAAGTCCAAAAGGAGATCAATACAAAATATAAGTTTTTCAAAATAAAGGTGGAGAGATTCTAAGCAAAATATAAAGCAAAGAATACAAAGGTCTTCGCCTTCTCTCACATGAACCACAGCTCACTACTGAGCACTTGGACCTGTATCAGAAAAACAAGAGATATATACGGAATGCGAACCCCCGACCCATGGGTTTCCAGTACAGTAAAAGTGCCAAATAAATACAATGCACTATAATAAAAACTCACTAAACATCCTAAACTTTCTTTACTTATTTATTCATCTTAGGTTCTCACCGATCCATGAATTTGGCAACTGTTCTAGGGGATACTAAGTCTAGTCAACTCCTCATCCTTCCCTTCTTTCCAAACCTCTTAACACTCAATTCTGAACAAAATCATAGCCAGTAAATTTGAACTTAGTGCTTAAATATCAATTATCTAATTTACTACCTGGAACAACTGAAATCACTTCACTACGTCTACCCAGGGAGCTCAAGTTACCTCATTCAGTAATCATCATTTTAAATTAATCATCTCATTATTTCTTTTCAACAAGAATATCCCTCAACATCAACTGACACCAATGTGAGGGACCTCTCAGTTGTACAAACACATGTAATACAAACAAGTAATACACAATTAAGGTACATGTATAACAAGTAACATTTAATCAGGTAACATAACATATATGATTTAGCAATCCAAAACAATTAGGAAAACCAAACAAGTCAAACATATGCAAATGATGAATACCTGTCCTATGGCCGATGATATCATCTGTCGGTTACATAACCACCCGATATGTCCTGGTAGCAAACCATTAGACAGTCCCTGCGAGTGCGCATCCCTAAGCTCAAAATCATAATCGTTCAAAATGACAATATACATGAGGGAGAGCTCATTCGGAAAGGTCTAAGTGTCCAACCACACTTACGACGTAGTGTCAACAGAATCTCGGATCTTAAACCGTACCTTAATGACGGCGGTTCACACCCAAACACATCATAACTCAAGCTTTCAAGGCTCTGAATCATCACCAATAAGCTTTAGCCACCAACACTTTGTTCCAAATGCTCCAAATACACCCAACAACACTAACATAACCAATTTCACGTATATACATTAATTTAGGATTCATAAAATTTGATAAACTACAAGGGTTTGAGGATTCCTTACCTTAGCCCATATGAAATAGGGATAGAACCCACTTAGAATCCACGTTAGAGTATCCCTAAACAACCAAAATCACAAGATTTCAATACTAACTATCCAAAAAATGTGTACAATGGGAAATTTTGAAAACTGGGCCAAGATTTCAGATTTTCTTACTGCAATACTTATATAGAAATGTAGAGAACGAGGAGAGCGACACGTGGTCAGAAACGGCTTGTCAATCGGAGCTCCGGAGAAAAAGTTATGGTGATTTGAAGTTTCAAGGAGGGTTAGAGTTTCTCTCTTCTTCCCTCTCTTCTCTTCAACGTGAATCACACAAAAATGGGGGTTGTGGCTGCTGAATGGCCTTAATAAGGCGATATATATGTTGGGTCGTGGGCTCACTTGGGTCCGGTTCACTTGGTTTAACCCGTTGGCCCAATTTTGGACCAAGACCTTTAAGATTAGCGTTTTAACGTGCGCTATAGTTATTTTTACCACCTCAAAAACAAATATTTAACTTTCTAACCTTTCTCACTCGTAATTAATTTTCTTAGCTATAGTACTTGATAGATCTCAGCCGGTACTTTCGGTCAAATTTTCAGTGCGTGTTTTTACGCATAAAACTATGTTTTCCGACTCAGAAAAATCCACTAAGTCTAAATGTCATATTTAAATCATAAAATTCCGATTGCTAAATTTTCTAACCATATTTGCTCATATTTAATTTATTATTTAATTAATTACGATTTGACCGGATTTTACATCCCACCCACCTTATTTAAAATTTTGTCCTCAAAATTTGCTCTTCTATCTTTATATAGGTTCCCTCAAGTTCAACCATCCTCATACCATTCATTATACCTTTCTCCAATATCATTTTCAATACCTAATCACGTCCTTCACCCTCATACACAAGGTCATGAACTTGATCAAATTCAAGCCTAAGCCATATTATCTGTTTCACTTTTAGCTTCTTCTAGATTTCTCCCAATAACTAACCAATGTCAAGTTCATCTCACCCTTCATAAAACTTTCTAAGTTAAAACTCTCGATTGAAATCATAACTTAAGATTTCTAAACTCTTCATGTTCTTTTAGAATTCTAGTAGAACCTCCCCTATAAATTTCGGTTTACCACCTTTCACAGGTTCCCTCAAACCAATCTCAGTATAACATCAGCATTTCAATTTAATGTTTTTCAAATTTGTCTTTCAAATCCAATCATTATATATTTCAATCTAAATCCAAGGTCATCATGATCAAATATCGTAATACTCATCTCTCAAACACGACAATTGGTACTCACTTATCACCTAAATCTAATTACACACCAATAATCTTTTCCATATCCACTTCAGAATCAGTCAAAGTTCACAACCACAATTAAATTCAATTACCTGGGAATCATTACTTGCATTAACCCATTAAACCTTTCGAGTATTTCAAGCTTAATATATTCTAGTCAACTTTACACCTCCTATTCGTAACTATCATGTGTTACTACTTCTACAAGCTTCCACTGCGTCACTCTAATTTTTAACCACCAAGAATCCAATCATGCATTCATATCATATTCTCCTATCGAATCACAAAACCTAGGCTCACTTCAAAGCTTTCTCAACCTGACCGAAATAATGCTTACGCTCATCGTAAGACTCAATCACAACCTCTTAAAAATTCTTGATCTCCATACTCACATTACCTAATCGTTTAAAACTTATAATATCAATTGCTTAGCAATTAGTCATCTTCTAATTTCTACACAAGTGCTCAATTTCACAAACTTTCATTTCAATTCAAATCCAACTATACCAATGTTAATTACAAGTCCCTTCTACTCTAAATCATCAGGTTCCAATTAATTCAAGCCTAATTAAACAAATCGTTCAAGCAACTATCCGCCTCCAAGTATTTCACTCAACAATCCAAAATCAACACACCAATCTGATGAGCGGATATTTTATACGCTTTTTGGGGGTAATTTCATGTAGATTTTAGTATGTTTTAGTTAGTTTTTAGTATATTTTTATTAGTTTTTAGGCAAAATTCATATTTCTGGACTTTACTATGAGTTTGTGTATTTTTCTATAATTTCAGGTATTTTCTGGCTGAAATTGAGGGAGCTGAGCAAAAATCTGATTTAGGCTGAAAAAGGACTGCTGATGCTGTTGGATTTTGACCTCTCTGCACTCGGAATAGATTTTTTGGAGCTATAAAAGTCCAATTGGTGCGCTCTCAATTGCGTTGGAAAGTAGACATCCAGGACTTTCCAGCAATATATAATATTCTATACTTTGCACGAAGATAGACGACGTAAACTGGCGTTCAACGCAAGTTCCATGTTGCAGTTTGGCGTTCAGCGCCAGAAACAGGTTACAAGTTGGAGTTCAACGCCAGAAACAGGTTACAACCTGGCGTTCAACTCCAGAAACAGCCCAGGAACGTGAGAAGCTTAAGTCTCAGCCCCAGTACACACCAAGTGGGCCCCAAAAGTGGATTTCTGCACTATCCATCATAGTTTACTCATTTTCTGTAAACCTAGGTTACTAGTTTAGTATTTAAACAACTTTTAGAGATTTATTTTGTATCTCATGACATTTTTAGATCTAAATTTTGTACCTTTTGATAGCATGAGTCTCTAAACCCCATTGTTGGGGGGTGAGGAGCTCTGCAGCGTCTTGATGAATTAATGCAATTATTTCTGTTTCCCATTCAAACATGCTTGTTCCTATCTAAGATGTTCATTTGCACTTCACTATGAAGAAGGTGATGATCCGTGACACTCATCACCTTCCTCAATCCATGAACGTGTGCCTGACAACCACCTCCGTTCTACATTAGATTGAATGAGTATCTCTTAGATTCCTTAATCAGAATCTTCGTGGTATAAGCTAGAATTGTTGGCGGCATTCATGAGGATCCGAAAGGTCTAAACCTTGTCTGTGGTATTCCGAGTAAGATTCTGGGATTGGATGACTGTGACGAACTTCAAACTCGCGAGTGTTGGGCGTAGTGCCAGACGCAAAAGGATCAATGGATCTTATTCCGACATGATCGAGAACCAACAGATGATTAGCCGTGCTGTGACAGAGCATTTGGACCATTTTCACTGAGAGAATGAGAAGTAGCCATTGACAATGGTGACACCCTACATACAGCTTGCCATGGAAGGAGCCTTGCATTTATGAAAGTGAGGAAGCATTATGTTATAGAAATTCAGAAGACAAAGCATCTCCAAAACTCCAACATATTCTCCATTATTGAGTAACAATTATTTATTTTATGCCCTTTCACTTTTTACAATTGAACTTAAAAACACACTGTTGTTCGTTTTCTGACTAAGAATAATAAGATAACCATAGCTTGCTTCAAACCAACAATCTCCATGGGATTCGACCCTTACTCACGTAAGGTATTACTTGGACGACCCAGTGCACTTGCTGGTTAGTTATGCGAAGCTGTGAGAAATAGTCCATTAATATTGGCATACACAATTTCGTGCACCAAGTTTTTGGCGCCGTTGCCAGGGATTGTTTGAGTTTGAACAACTGACGGTGAATCTTCTTGCTTACATTAGGAAAATTTTATCTTTTTTACTAGAATTGCATCTTTTATTATTCCTTCTAAAAAATTTTTTTCAAAAATATTAGTTTTCTTTATTAATTTTTAGTTTTTCTGTGAATTTAGTGTCATGTTTTAAGTTTGGTGTCAATTGCATGTTCTTCATTTTTCCTTGATCTTCAAATTGTTCTTGTCAAATTTTCTTGTTTGATCTTTGTTTTTTCCTATTTTGTGTATTTTTCGTGTTTTCCTTGTGCAATTTCAAAATATTATTTTTCAAAAAATTTTATTTTTATTCATTAAAAATACCTCTTTAAAACACGTTACATTTATAGCTCAATTGACTAGAGCGTTGGTTTATGTTCTAGGTAATTGGGTATCTTCTTTTTAAATCTTTTTCAAAAATAATTTTTCTTTGATTGAATCTTGTGCCAAACTTTAAGTTTGGTATTTTCTTGTTAATTTTCTTTAATTTTCAAAAATTTATTTTGGTTTTCTAAAAATTTTAAGTTTGGTGTTCCTTCTTTTGTTCTTGTTGTTCTTATGATTCTTCAAGGTGTTCTTGAGTCTTCCTTGTGTTTTGATCTTAAAATTTTTAAGTTTGGTGTTCCTTGGTGCTTTCCCTCCAAAATTTTCGAGAACAAGGAGCATTAGATCTAAAAATTTTAAGTCTTGTGTCTTTTGTGTGTTTTTCTCTTTCATCATAAAATTCAAAATTCAAAAAAAATTTATCTTTTTCGAAAATATCCTAACCACTTTCTCTCTCCTCACTTTTTCAAAAATCTTCATAAAATATTTTTAAATTCTTTTTTTATTTTATTTTTATTTTTATTTATTTTTAATTTTATTGTCATCTTTATTTTATTTTATTTTATTTTATTATTTCGAAATTTTTATATATAATAAAATAAATAAAAAAATTCACATCATCTCCCTTTCTCCATTATGGACTTAAGTGGAAATGAACAGTTCAAAAGGACTCTGGGGTCATATGCTAACCCCACCACTACTTCATATGGGAGTAGTTCTGTATACCCTCCATTGGAGTTAGTAGTTTTGAGTTGAACCCTCAACTCATTAACATGGTGCATCAAAGTTTCCAATATTCCGGTCTTCCACAGGAAGAACCTACAGAGTTTCTGGCACAAGTTTTACAAATTGCTGACACAGTACATGATAAGGAAGTAGATCAGGATGTCTACAGATTGTTATTGTTTCCATTTGCTGTAAAAGACCAAGCTAAGAGGTGGTTAAATAACCAACCTAATGACAGCATAAAGACATGGAAACAGCTGTCAGAAAAATTCCTAAATCACTATTTTCCTCTAAAATGGATGACACAGCTAAGGCTGAGCATCCAAGGCTTCAAACAAGGAGATAATGAATCCCTTTATGATGTCTGGGAGAGATACAGAGAGATGCTAAGAAAATGCCCCTCTGAAATATTTTCAGAGTGGGTGCAGTTAGACATCTTCTATTATGGGCTTACAGAGAGAGCTCAGACTTCTCTAGACCACTCAGCTGGTGGGTCTATACATATGAGAAAGATAATAAAAGAAGCTCAAGAGCTTATTGATACAGTTGTCAGAAATCAGCATCTATACCTAAGCAGTGAACCTTCCATCAACAAAGAGGCTAAAACAGTAACTGCTGAACTCAGTCCTACAGAACAAGTTACTGAATTCAATTAGCAACTGGATTTTCTAACAAAATAGCTAGCCGAATTCAAGGAGATACTACAAGAAATAAGAATGGCTAATATGAATATGGAAATATAGTTGAAGCAAACAGAACAGCAATTATCAAAACAAATAACAGAAGAGTGCTAAGCAATTCAATTAAGGAGTGGAAAAACATTAAATACCTCACTTCAAGGTAGCAGGAAGCCAAGAAATGAATAGACTGCTACCCAAAATCCCTCTGAAAACAGTCAGAGCCTAGAGAGGAATAATTCTGGCGCTCAAACGCCAGAAAATGGGTGGGAAGCTGGCGTTGAACGCCCAACCCATGCTCAGTCCTGGCGTTCAACGCCAGAAACAAGCAAGGTATTGGCGTTGAACGCCCAAAGGAAGCACAGTTCTGGCGTTCAGATGCCAGAAACAGGTAAGGAGTTGGCGTCTAACGCCACTCCAGCTTCCACCCCTGGCATTCAAACGCCAGTAGGAGATCAGACACATACAAGTGCTGATAGCAACCCTTCTAAAAAGGCTTCTCAACCCACATCTGTAGGCAATAAACCTACAGCAACTAAGGTTGAGGAATACAAAGCCAAAATGTCTTATCCTCTGATACTCTGCCAAGCAGAACAGGATAAGCAATTTGTCCGCTTTGCAGACTACCTCAGAACTCTTGAAATAAAGATTCTGTTTGCAGAGGCAGCAAATACCCTCTTATGCTAAGTTCATGAAAGAGATCTTAAGTCATAAGAAGGATTGGAGGGAAACTGAGAAAGTTTACCTCATTGAAGAATGCAGTGTAGTCATTCTGAAAAGCTTACCTGAGAAGCTTAAAGATCCCGGAAGCTTTATGATACCATGCACATTAGAAGGTACTTGTACCAAGCAAGCTCTATGTGATCTTGGGGCAAGTATCAACCTAATACCTGCATCTACTATCAAAAAGCTTGGATTTACTGATGAAGTCAAAACAACCTGGATATGTCTCCAACTTGCTGATGGTTCCATTAAACACCCATCAGGCGTGATTGAAGACATGATTGTCAAGGTTGGGCCATTTGCCTTTTCCACTGACTTTGTGGTGCTAGAAATGGAGGAGCACAAGAGTGCAACTCTCATTCTAGGAAGACCGTTCCTAACAACTGGCCGAACCCTTATTGACGTCCAAAAAGGGGAAGTAACCCTGAGAGTCAATGAGGATGAGTTTAAGTTGAATGTTGTCAAAGCTATGCAGCATCCAAACACCCCAAATGACTGCATGAGTATTGATATTATTGATTCTCTGGTAAAAGAGGTCAATATGACTGAGAGTCTCGAATCAGAGCTAGAAGATATCTTTAAAGATGTTCAGCCTGACCTGGAGGAACCAGAGAGAATAATAGAACCTTTGAAAATCCCTCAGGGAGAAGAGAAACCTCCTAAACCCGAGCTCAAACCATTACCACCATCCCTGAAATATGCATTTCTAGGAGAAGGTGATACCTTTCATGTAATCATAAGCTCTACCTTGGAGCCACAGGAAGAGGAAGCACTAATTCAAGTTCTAAGGACACACAAGACAACTCTTGGATGGTCCATCAGTGATCTTAAGGGAATTAGCCTAGCCAGATGCATGCACAAGATCCTATTGGAGGGTGACGCTAAGTCAGTGGTTCAACCACAGAGGCGGCTGAATCCAGCCATGAAGGAGGTGGTACAAAAGGAGGTCACTAAATTACTAGAGGCTGTGATTATTTATCCCATTTCTGATAGCCCCCGGGTAAGCCCTGTTCAAGTCTTCCCTAAGAAGGGTGGCATGATGGTGGTTCATAATGAAAAAAATGAACTGGTTCCTACAAGAACAGTTATAGGGTGGCGTATGTGTATTAATTACAGAAGGCTCAATACAGCTATCAGAAATGATCATTTTTCTTTACCATTCATAGACCAGATGCTAGAAAGACTAGCAGATCATGAATACTACTACTTCCTAGATGGATATTCAGGTTATAATCAAATTGCAGTAGATCACCAGGATCAAGAGAAAACAGCATTCACATGCCCATCTAGAGTATTTGCATACAGAAGGATGCCATTTGGTCTATGCAATGCACCTGCAACCTTTCAAAGATGCATGCTCTCTATTTTCTCTGATATGGTGAAAAAATTTCTGAAAGTCTTCATGGATGACTTTTCAGTATTTGGAGACTCATTCAGCTCCTGTCTTGACCATCTAGTACTTGTTCTAAAGAGATGCCAAGAGACTAATCTAGTTTTAAACTGGGAGAAATGTCACTTTATGGTGACTGAAGGAATTGTCTTTGGGCACAAAATTTCGAACAAGGGAATAGAAGTGGATCAAGCTAAAGTGGAGGTAATTGAAAAATTACCACCACCTGCCAATGTTAAGGCAATCAGAAGCTTTTTAGGGCATGCAGGATTCTATAGGAGGTTTATAAAAGATTTTTCAAAAATTGTCAAACCTCTGAGTAATATGCTAGCTGCTGACATGCCATTTATCTTTGATAAGGAGTGTCTGCAGGCGTTTGAGACTCTGAAAGCTAAGCTGGTCACAGCACCAGTCATCTCTGCACCAGACTGGACATTACCATTTGAACTGATGTGTGATGCCAGTGACCATGCCATTGGTGCAGTGTTGGGACAAAGGCATGACAAGCTTCTGCACGTCATTTACTATGCCAGTCGTGTTTTAAATGACGCACAGAAGAACTACACAACCACAGAAAAAGAGTTACTTGCAGTGGTTTACGCCATTGACAAGTTCAGATCTTATTTAGTAGGATCAAAAGTGATTGTGTACACTGACCATGCTGCTCTTAAATATCTACTCACAAAGCAGGATTCAAAACCCAGACTCATCAGATGGGTGTTGCTTCTGCAGGAGTTTGATATAGAAATAAGAGACAGAAAAGGGACAGAGAACCAAGTAGCAGATCATCTGTCCCGAATAGAACCAATAGAAGGGGCGTCCCTCCCTCCTACTGAAATCTCTGAAAACTTTCCGGATGAGCACCTCTTTGCCATCCAGGAAGTGCCATGGTTTGCAGACATTGCAAACTACAAGGCAGTGAGATTCATACCCAAAAAGTACAGTAGGCAGCAAACAAAAAAATTGATCACGGATGCAAAGTACTATCTTTGGGATGAACCATATCTCTTCAAGAGATGTGCAGACGAAGTAATCCGTAGATGTGTGCCTAAAGAAGAAGCACAAAAGATCCTCTGGCACTGCCATGGATCACAGTATGGAGGACATTTTGGAAGTGAGCGAATAGCTACAAGAGTCCTCCAATGTGACTTCTACTGGCCTACTCTCTATAAAGACTCCCGAGTGTTTGTACTTAATTGTGACAGTTGCCAAAGATCTGGCAATCTACACAATTTCGTGACAGTTGCCAAATATTGGCATACACAATTTCGTGCACCACAATCTCACATATACCACTGCCAAGATTCCTATCTCGTTGTTCCCTCATTGTTTCGTTCTTGGGAATTCCTCCCCGAGTACTTCGTTCATGTCCATGAGATGCCATTCGGGTCCTGTCCACACCAAACAAGCGATATCAAGGTGATCAACCTCAATATCTCAAGTTCAGTGCTTCAATTTACCAAAGGTACACTCATGAACTTCATGATAGACATATCAGTTAGATACCCTAACTAGCATAGGCACATAGTCAGAGTATGCATTGAAGCATAAGCAATCCCTCCCTCAGGCTCACGAGGACGAACTACTCTGATACCATAATATAACACCCTAATATTTAAATCCTTATACTCGAGTCATAAGTCAATGATATTAGGGTGGTACGACTCTCAGGTGGATTATAATACACACACACACACACACACACACACACACACACACACACACACACACACACACACACACACACACACACACACACACATATATATAATTGAAAGGAAGTATAAATCGAGAAGCCTGAAAAGAGTGAAAACAAAATCGCAAAGTCGTAACACTCACGTATCGATAAAACAAAAGATGAAGTGTGAAATCAAAAGCAATATACAGATAAAACCATAAAGAAGAATAAAAGAAGGACAGAATATAGATATATAACATACATAAATAGCCATTAGTCGCGACCCACAAAGTTTAGGCTGGCCAGGATACAGAATAAAAGTAGTTGACAACAATATCTCCTAATCTCTTCCAAATGATACATAAAGACCTCTATAGGCAAGTCCCAAAGGAGATCAATACAAAATATAAGTTTTCCTAAATAAAGGTGGAGAGATTCTAAGCAAAATATAAAGCAAAGAATACAAAGGTCTTTGCCATCTCTTAGACGAACCAAAGCTCACTGCTGAGCACCTAGACCTGCATCAAAAAAATAAGAGATATATACGGAATGAGAACTCCTGACCCATGGGTTCCCAGTACGGTAAAAGTGCCAAATAAATACAATGCACTATAATAAAAACTCAATAAGCATCCTAAACTTCCTTTACTCATTTATTTATCTTAGGTTCTCACTAATCCATGAATTAGGCAAATGTTCTAGGGAATACTAAGTCTAGTCAACTCCTCATCCTTTCCTTCTTTCCAGACCTCTTAACACTCAATTCTGAACAAAATCATAGCCATTAAATTTGAACTTTGTGCTTAAATATCAATTATCTCATTCACTACCTGGAACAAGTGAAATCACTTCACTGTGTCTACCCAGGGAGCTCAAGTTACCTCATTCAATAATCATCATTTTAAATTAATCATTTCATTATTTCTTTTCAACGAGAACAACCCTCAGTGTCAACCGACACCAGCATAAGAAACCTCTCAGTTGTACAAACACAAGCAATACAGATAAGTAGTACATCATTAAGGTACAAGTATAAAAAGTAACATATAATCAGGTAACATAGCATATATGATTTAGAAATCCAAAACAATTAGGCAAACTGAAACAAGTCAAACATATAAAAATGATGAATGCGTGTCCTATGGCTGATGATATCATCTGTCGGTTACATAGCCAACCCGACATATCCTGGTAGTGAACCATTAGACAATCCTTGCAAGCGTGCATCCCCAAGCTCAAAATCATAATAGTTCAAAAAAATATCCATGGGGGAGAGCGCATCCGGAAAGGTCTAAGTGTCCAGCCACGCTTACGACGGATCAACAAAATCTTGGATCTCAACCTGGAGCAAGTGGAGCCGACCCACTGCATCTACCTAAGGAAATTCGAAACTCATATAATTTCACAAATCTCAAATCATTCTCAACTGGGAGCAAGTGGGGGCTAACCACTGCATCTACCCTAGGTGTTTCAAACCAAACCCAGAGCAAGTGGAATCACTTCACTGCATCTACCCAAGCAGGTATATCTCACCATATTCTGGAACAAGTAGAATCACTCTACTGTATTTATCCAGGCAGGTGCATTAAACTGAGAATCAAGCTCAAATATCTCATCATCATTCTTATCCTCAATATCATAATCATCATTATTCTCATTATTAATCTCATAATCATCATCATTTTCACTTAACAGCTTATTCATTTCTATCAATTTTCACTAACTCATTTCTTTGGGCTTTATCCCTAACTCTTCCATCCTCAATTCCACCGACTCTAGACTCATATTGATGTTTATAAAGGTTTAGGAGGCCAAAAGAATAGTTAAAAGACATAAAAATACACTTTTCCAAATTCTGGGAGGTGTGCATACACATACATGTGGTGTGCGTACGCACTGGTTGAAACGGGGTGTTCGCGTACGAATGCACCCAATTTTGAACCATTTTGCGTACACAGGTAGTGTCCGCGTATGCGAGAATACTTGCCAGAAGCCAATGCCCGTGTACGCATATCAAGGCCGCATTGGTGCGGAATTTATAACCACAAACTAACTGGCAAGTGCACCGGGTCATACCAAGTAGTACCTCAAGTGAATGAGGGTTAATCCCACGAGGATTGATGGACTAAGCAACAATGATTGAATGATTTACTTAGTTAGACAAGCAGAAAATAGTGTTTGGGTCTAAATTGTATTAAAACAGTAAATTCAAAAAATTAGAAAGCAAGTAGTAAACAAGTTGTGAATAATATATGGAGAAACAGTTAAAGCTTCAGAGTTATCTATTTTTCAGATTGACTTTTCTTACTAACTATTTTAATCATGCAAGATTTAATTCATAGCAAACTATATATGACTAAACCCTAATTTCTTAGACCTTTTTAGTCTCCTTTAACCTTCATTAACTGCCAATTCCTTGGTCACTTAATTCCAATTAGAGGGTGAAGTTCAATTCTAGTTTATATGTCACAAAAACCTAATTACCCAAATATAAGGGGATTATATGTCACGTATCCCGTTAAGTCCAGATAATTAGAAGTTTAGGAGAAATTGTTTTCAAGATGTTGTTCAAGTAAAGAGCTTTTACAAGTTATACAAGAACTCAATTAGAACAAGGGTCATACTTCCGTTTCACCCAAATTCATAAAATAAAGAACGAAAATAGTTATTGAATTATAAATCGTTACATGAATTAAAATAGAAAAATAATAGTATCAATTCATACAATAGACTGAGCTCCTAACATTAACAATGGAGGTTTAGTTGCTCATCGTTCAGAGAGAAAAACTAGGATTCGTAAAACTATAAATTGTGGAATAAGGTAGAAGAGAAGAGATTCTAGATTAGCCCAAAGGGCTGATTGTTTTCCCTTTTATATCTAATCCTAATAAATGTAAAATATATTTCCTAAACTAAATAATATCTTTTCATAATTATAAATAAAATAAAAGTTTAATAAAAAATTAATTAAATTCTGCATGCAGCCTTGGGATGTACATGGGGACCACTATTGCATTTAAGGTTGGCACCGAACTTGAAGAACTTCAAGTTCGGCGTGGATGAGGCAGCGTTGCCTTCTCTTGCTTTCCTTGAGTTGACGCCGAACTTGCCTTAACCCAAGTTCGGCATAGAGATGGTAGCGTAGCCTTTCTTTGGAGTCCTTGTGTTGGTGCCAAACTTGAGTAAACTCAAGTTCGGCGTGGAGATGGCAGCATGCATTCTTCATTGGAAACATGAGTGTGGCGCCGCCGTGAAGGCTAAATGAAATGGAAGAAAAGGGTATACTATTATATATCGTTGGAAAGCTCTAAAAGTTATCTTTTCAATGTCGCTATAATCACGTCAATTGAATCTCTATAACTCAAGATATTCCTATTTGAGTGCAAGGAGGTTGGGGTTGACGACATTATTCGCTTTCTTCCTTTTCTGCTGCAAAATCCGTCAAATCCATCCGAATGCTACCTGAAATAAATAGAAATTGCAAACAACTCAAAGTTGCATTCATAGTGGCTAAAGGTAATTAAATCTTGATTAAACTCAACAATTTGAATGCAAATTCACTAGGAAAAGATAGAGAAGATGCTCACGCATCACAACACCAAACTTGAATTGTTGCTTGTCCTCAAGCAACTAAACTAATATAGGCTCAGGATGTGAATTTGCATGAGAAGCGAGTATTCAATTAAGCTCTTGTCTCTTCTCAAAGTGGGGTTTATACACTGCAATCCTGAATAGTTTTGGCATCTCACTATCATTTGAATCAGAGGAATGTCACTGTCATTTGGAATTGTAATCCGGATAATATTATGAATTCTCTAATCTGTTTACTTCGGATTAATCCTTGAACACAACAAATTTCCTTTAATTCTCTTTTCTTAGGTGCTTTGCACCTTGAGCCTAGCCGTGACTTTAAATATTTTGTCTCAAGCTTCACTTGACACAAAAACACAACAAGCACTTAACTGGAGAACTCTCTTTAAGTTCTGATTTTTCTTTCAGTTACTCCCAAACAGCGGTGCCCAAAGCCTTTGGCATACTCTGTTAAATGCACTTGATCTCGACTCTTAGTGCTTTGTCTCAAGGATTACTTGACTCAATTACACCAAAAGCATATAGCTAGGAAAACAACTCTTTGAGTTTTTAATCATATTTGACCTTCCTAGCCATTGATGCTCAGAGCTTTAGACCTTGCTTTTCTTTTTGCTATTTCTTTTGCTTCAAGGATTAAGCTTTTGTTTAATTCAGAGAATTCATAATAGTTCTCTAAATTCTTGTTCCTCATACATCAACATCCTTTGATTCAAATTCAAATATGTAATGTTCATATCATGCATTCAAAATCACAAATAATACCACCACATCTAAGTAAATAAGACTACTCTTCAATATAAACTCAATTTCTCATGTAATACATCACTTCTTTTTCTTTTTCTTTTTAGATTCAAGCTCAGTGAGCGGTACATGAGACAAATTTTTAGTACTAAAGGTAAATAACAAAATTAAAAACGGAAGGAAATATAGAATGATTCAACCACCTCAGTTATTCTAGTGGTCGTTTCATTCTTCAGGCTGTGCTCTTTCGTGCAGATGATTCGTCTCCCTTTGGTGCCATCAGAATAAACAGAAAATTCACGAGCGAAGTGACAACACCAAACTTAAAAGTTTGCTTGTTCCTAAGAAAAGAAAAACTGAAAATAGGGAAGGACATAAAAAGACGTATAGAGAAGTAGAAACAAATATTAATGCAAAAGAAAAATAAAGTAATAAAAGGATAAGAGAGGTTAATATAATTAAAATATATATATTTTTATTGTTTTATTGTTTATTTTGTTTATTTATTTATTTATTATATATAGTGATTTATTTATATATATATATATATATATATATATATATATATATATATATATATATATGAAGGGGGGGGTGGGGGGACGTATATATATAGGTGACGTCTTTGCTAGCTCAACAAGCAATGGCTAAACATAGCTAAAAGTTAACTGGCCATTTAAAGGATGACATGTGGTGAATAGACTTATTATTATATGTTTAAAGAAATCTAGAGGACAAGTTTACTATGAGGGCAAAAAGGAAAATGCAATGTTTTATTTTTTTATGGGCCTTTGTAGTGATCCAACAAAAACCGAAAATTAATTACCTAAAAATGACAAACCAAAAAATTTATGCACCATGAGCAAAAGAGAAACAAAATTCTTTGTAAATTCCTGTTTAAAGAAAAATAAAATGTCTAAAAAAATAATAAGTTAGATTGGTTTAATAATTAGCTTACTAATCCACTTAAAGTAGTATTAAGGATTCGAATTCTATCTTGTACATACAATAATTTATTAATCAGTAGCAGACTCTTAAATAAAATTTAGTATCGTGGCAGATTAATCATTAGCCTATCGAACTAGGGAGTACCATAAAAAACAAAAAAAATGTCTAAAAAAAACAATAAAAAACAATAATAATAAAAGAGAGACACAATGATAAATTTATTTTATTTAAATACTTTATATCTGTAAAATGTATATTATGAAAAATTATAAATAAAAAATACATAAAAGTGTGATTTTATATTAAAAAATTAATTAATATAATTAAATACTAATTAATTATGCATTTTTATTTATTTGAGAATAACTTTATCTATTCATAATAAATTTAAATTTTATTAAGATTTATTTTTATATTATTATATTATTTGGATAATTTTTTAAAAATAAATAGATTAGATTATACTAAAAGAGATATATTTTCATTATTTTTGTTATCAATTATTTTAACATTTTTCTTTTTGTTTTGTTTTATAATTTTGTCTCCTTTCAATATTTGTCCAACATAGGTAGAGTTATTGGTTTTGGATAATTGTTTTAAAATAAAGACATGAAATTATATGTCAAACGGTTTTATTAGAAAATTAACTAAGAGAAAGCCAATTTAAACTAACTAGTTGAAAAATAGATCGGTTACAAAAAAAACCTTTACTATTCTATTTTTTTAAAATTTTAAAATTAAAAATAAAAGAAAATTGATTTAGTTGGCTTATAATAAAGTTGTTTCCTAAACTTTTTTTATCTCAAATGTGTAATATATACTTAATTTGTTCTTTTTTTAATTAATCACTAGTTTTATATTATTTTAGGGGAGGAGAGGGAGTGGAGGACTACTCAAGAAGGGCGAAATTATTAAAAACAGAGAAAGAAGACATAAATACAACCAAAAATATTAATTGTCTAATATGCGTTATACTGAATAAAATACATAATATTTATCAAATATTAAATTTATTAATATTTATTTAAATAAATAAATATTTATTTTTTTAATTTCAAAATATTTTACATATTTAGATTATTCGTGCAATAGATGAGTAGATTTTTTTTAATTTGATTATGAGTTTACACTATATACAAATTAAATATTGGTACATCATTTGATGGTGAAGGAACAGTTTTAGAGACGTCCAAATTGCTACATCCTAACCCATTTTTATTATTTTTGATTGGTGAAAACTTATATGTAGTTATTTATCATATAAAATTATTAGTCAAGAATAGTTAGATAATTTGATATATTTAAAATTTTGAATAAATTATTATCTAATGGCTTTTAACTATTAATTTCATATGAAAATAATTGCATATGAATATTTTTTTTTAATTTTGGGTAATAGTTCGAAAAAAATTAAACTAAGTAAAGGAAGAAATTGAGTATATATTACACATTTAAGATATTAATGTCTTTGTTTTTAAAATAATTTTTCAAGACCAATAACTATATCTACGTTGGGAAAAAAATTGAAAGTGGATGAAATTATAAAACAAAACAAAAAAAAAAAGCTAAAATAATTGATGACAAAAAGCAATGAACATATAATTTTTTAATATATTCTAATATCCTTATTTTTAAATAATTATAATATAATAATATAAAAGACAAATCTTAATAACATTTAAATTTATTATGCATACATAAAATTACTCTTAAATAAATGAAAATGTGTAATTAATTAGTATATTTCAAAAATATAATATATTTAAAAAAATAAATTCACTATCTTATATCTCTTTTTTTGTACTATTTCTTCTTTTTATTATCATCATTTCTTTTTTTTTTTTGGACCTAGATTTTTTATTATTCTTTATATAAGAAGTAACATGGAGTGTTTTTTGTCTAATCATTAGTTTATTACAAAGCCCAAAAGACAAAAATAGTTATTTTTCATTTTGCCATCAGTAATTTATCTCATTTATTATACTCAATATTTTCCTTAAATGTATGATCAGTAAATTCTTTTCTCATGTATTGAATGACCGATTAACTTTTTGGCCATGTTTAGCACCTATTATTGAGTCATCAGAGACCTCACCATATATATATATATATATATATATATATATATATATATATATATATATATATATATATATATATATATATTGTTCATACCCTGACCCAACGATAAAGGTCCAGGTCCAAATAAAAGGCCTAATCTGAAGGATTAAACCTAGCTAAGTACCGACCTTCACATAAGAAGTCGGTATCAACCACGACTTGGTCTGAAGAAGTCGGATGTGAGATTAGCTGGCAGATAAACACTCATTCGAATGAGTAACCGCCCCTGAAATCTCTCTAACCACTTCATAAAGCCATATCTTAACCTCCCCAAGATAATGGGGGCGGTTAACACCCTAAAGATACGGCACTACTTCAACGGTGGTTATTGGCTCACCACTATAAATACACTGACACCCCTCAGGTATCTCTAAGCCCAATACTCTCTAGACCTGCTCACGCTCTTGCTAACTTAGGCATCGGAGTGTCTTCGCAGGTACCACCCCCCATTTACTTACGTGTATAAGTCGGAAGAAGGCTCCAGCGTGCAAATCAACTCGGAGCTCACCATCTTTCGGACGATTGGGCCATCCCACACCATCTATTCTATTAATCTCCGGTTACCCACCGTAACATTGGCGCCGTTGCCGGGGACTCGAGAGATCATCCATTGATGGCGGACAGATCCCATGAAGAAGGCCATGTGGAAACAGATTCCGAACAAGAGAATCTGGACACAGGTAATAACGATGCGGATCTAGCCCTACACCAGGAAGTTAATAATCAACATAGAGAAGGCACCTCCGGAGTGAAGAACCCGAAGGTAAATTCCTCAGATGGGCACGAATCAGAAAAAGGCGGACTATCCCATGTAGCTGAACTAATGGGATTAGTCCACAGCCGCCTGGAACAATTAGAGCAAGAGCGGGAGAAGCAAAAGGAAACGGAAAAGTACCTCAAAGAGGAGATGGAGCGGCGAAAAGAGTTAGAAAGAAAACTCTTACAGCTAGAATCTTCTCTCAAGAATCACAACTCCCGCGACGAACAAGAAGAACAACTCTCGGGCGGAGAAGATCCTTTCAGCGAGGACATAATGAGGGCAAAAGTTTCGAGAAACTTCAAAAGCCCTGATATGGACCTCTATGATGGAACCACGGATCCAAAGCATCATCTAAGCAACTTTAAAAGTCGGATGTATCTAGCTGATGCTTCCGACGCTACTCGATGCAAAGCTTTCCCGACCACTTTATCGAAAGCAGTGATGAAGTGGTTCGATAGCCTTCCCCCGAGATCAATCACTAGCTTTGAAGACCTCTCAAGAAAATTCTTGATGAGGTTCTCAATTCAGAAAGACAAGGTAAAACATGCACCGAGCCTCCTGGGAATAAAACAAGAGGTCGGAGAGTCTTTACGAGCCTATATGGAAAGGTTCAACAAAGCATGTTTGGAGATCCAAGACCTACCCACAGAGGCAGTCATAATGGGGTTAGTCAATGGACTTAGAGAAGGTCCCTTCTCACAGTCCATATCTAAAAGACACCCCGTTTCTCTAAGTGATGTACAAGAAAGGGCTGAAAAGTACATCAATATGGAAGAAAATGCCAAATTAAGGGACCTGAGTTGGCGGCCTGGACCCCCTCCCTCAACTAAGGAGAGGGAAAGGGAAGCCAAGAAAAAGGAAGAACTCGGTCTCGAGAGGCCCAGAAAATATCACTCTTATACTCCTCTAAAAACTTCTATAGTGGATGTATACAGAAAGATTTGCCACACTGAATGGCTGCCACCCCCTAGACCTATTAAAAATAAAAAAGGGGGGAGTCGCAGCGATTATTGCGAGTACCATAAAATATATGGTCACTCCACTAACGACTGTTACGACCTTAAGAATGTGATAGAAAAGCTGGCTAGAGAAGGTCGGCTTGATAGATATCTCATGGAAAGGTCGGACAGTCACGGAAAGAGAAAGCGAGATGATATGGATAGAAGAGATCCACCACCACAAACCCCAGAGAGGCATATCCATATGATCTCAAGAGGATTTGCGGGAGGAGGACTCACCAAATCTTCTCGCAAAAGGCATCTCAAAAGAGTCTATCAAGTCGGGGAAGAGTCACCCGACCTCCCCACTATTTCGTTCACAAAAGAAGATGGGCAAGGGATAATCCCCGGGCACGATGATCCCGTGGTGATAACTATGATCCTAGCTAATGCCCATCTCCACCGAACTCTCGTGGACCAAGGAAGCTCGGCGGACATTCTCTTCAAACCTGCTTTCGACAAGCTAGGATTAGATGAGAAAGAATTGAGAGCCTACCCCGACACCCTATATGGATTAGGGAACACGCCAATAAAACCACTAGGATTTTTACCCCTTCACACCACTTTCGGGAAAGGGGAAAAATCAAAGACTCTGAGTATAGACTTCATAGTCATTGATGAAGGGTCAGCCTATAATGCCTTAATTGGCAGGACTACCCTTAATCGGCTCGGAGCAGTGGTATCCACTCCCCACCTCTGCATGAAATTTCCGACCTCAGCGGGAATAGCAACGGTGAGAGGAGACCAAAAATTGGCGAGGAAATGCTACAATAAAAGCCTAAATCTGAGAGGAAAGGGCAAAGAAGTCCACACCATAGAGCTCGGTGGCGCAAGGGCCAGAGAAGAGCTACGACCTCAACCGGGAGGAAAAACCGAGGAGATACAAGTCGGTGGGGAGGAAGGAAAAAACACTAACATAGGAGCCAACCTAGGGGAAACCCTAAAACAAGGGTTGGCTGAACTCCTAAGAGCTAATTCCGACCTCTTCGCATGGAAGGCTTCCGACATGCCCGGGATTGATCCCGAACTCATGTCCCACAGGCTCTCGGTTTACCCAGGGTCCCGACCTGTACAACAAAGAAGACGCAAGCTCGGCACGGAACGAGCCCTAATAGTAGAAGAGCAAGTATAGGCGCTCCTGGAAGCCGGCTTTATTAGAGAGGTCAAGTACCCAACATGGCTAGCCAATGTAGTGCTAGTCAAAAAACAGAATGGTAAATGGAGAATGTGCATCGACTATACCGACTTAAATAAGGCATGTCCTAAGGACCCTTATCCCTTACCAAGTATTGATACCCTAGTGGACTCCAGCTCGGGGTACCAATACTTATCATTCATGGACGCCTACTCGGGATATAACCAAATCCCGATGTATGAGCCCGACCAGGAGAAAACATCATTCATCACACCCAGAGCCAACTATTGCTATGTGGTCATGCCATTCGGATTAAAGAATGCAGGAGCCACATATCAAAGGTTGATGAATAAAGTGTTTTCCCCCCACCTGGGGAGCCTAATGGAAGTATACGTTGACGACATGCTAGTAAAAACCAAGCAAGAAGTCGACCTCTTATCCGACCTCTCACAAGTCTTCGACACTATAAGGTTGCATGGGATGAGACTAAATCCCGCAAAATGCGCCTTCGCGGTGGAAGCAGGAAAATTTCTAGGATTTATGCTAACACAAAGAGGGATTGAGGCCAATCCCGATAAATGTAGAGCCATCCTAGAAATGAAAAGTCCGACTTGTTTGAGAGAGGTCCAGCAGCTCAATGGCCGACTTGCAGCCCTCTCCAGATTTTTGGCAGGATCGGCAATAAAATCCCTTCCATTGTTTTTCTTATTAAAGAAGGGATGCCCATTCGAATGGACTCCGGAATGCGAGGAGGCGTTCCAAGAGTTCAAAAAGTTTTTAAGCCAACCTCCTATCCTAACCCGACCAACACCAGGAAAAGACCTTGTTCTATACTTATCCGTGGCACACGGGGCTGTCTCGTCGGCCCTGATAAAAGAAGACGAGGTCGGGCAACACCCGGTCTACTTCATCAGTAAGGTCCTGCAAGGCCCTGAACTAAGGTATCACAAACTAGAAAATTTTGCCTACTCCTTAATGATAGTCTCACGAAGGCTACGACCTTACTTTCAAGCTCACACAATAAGAGTCCGCACAAACCAACCCATGAAGCAAATCCTCCAAAAGACGGATGTTGCGGGAAGAATGGTTCAATGGGCAATAGAACTCTCCGAGTTCGATTTGAGATATGAAACTCGGACAGCAATCAAAGCCCAATGCCTCGCCGACTTTGTGGCGGAATACGCAGGAGATCAAGAGGAAAAGCCGACTACATGGGAACTCTATGTAGACGGATCCTCCAACAAAACAGGGAGCGGCGCAGGTATAATATTGGTAGATGAAAGAGAAACCCAGATAGAGGTTTCCTTAAAGTTCGAATTTCCGGCTTCAAATAATCAGGTAGAATATGAAGCCTTGATCGCTGGACTAAAGTTGGCAGAAGAAGTTGGTGCGACAAAGGTGATGATATATAGCGACTCACAAGTGGTGACCTCCCAAATAAGCGGAGAATATCAGGCAAAGGACCCTAACATGAAAAGGTACTTGGAAAAACCCTTGGAACACCTTGGGCGCTTTGCAGAAACCGAGGTCAAACACATAACTCGGGATCTAAACAGCAGAGCAGATGCCCTGTCCAAGTTAGCCAGTACCAAGCTAGGGAAAACAACAGAAGCCTGATTCAAGAAACCCTCCAAAAGCCCTCGGTAGCAAAAACAGAAGATAGGCAAGAAGTACTTGAGGTAGTCGGCTTAAACCTCGGATGGATGAATCCCTTAGTCGAATACTTGAAATTCGACATCCTCCCTAAGGAGGAGAAAGAAGCTAAAAAGATCCGAAGGGAAGCACAGCATTACACCATGGTGAGAAATGTCCTCTACAGAAGAGGGATATCAACACCATTGTTAAAGTGCGTACCGACCTCAAGAACCGCCGAGGTGTTGGAGGAAGTACATAGCGGGATCTGCGGAAACCATCTCGGAGCAAGGTCGCTCGCCAGGAAGGTAATCCGAGCAGGATTCTATTGGCCGACCTTGCAGAGAGATGCCACAGAATTTGTGAAAAAATGCCAACCATGTCAGATGCATGCAAATTTCCACGTAGCTCCACCAGAAGAGCTCATCAGTATCACTTCTCCATGGCCTTTTGCAAAATGGGGAATGGATTTGTTAGGTCCTTTTCCCCAAGCACCAGGACAAGTCAAATACTTGATCGTGGGAATAGACTACTTCACAAAGTGGATAGAAGCAGAACCATTAGCCACTATCACCGCTCAAAGAAGTCGCAGGTTCCTTTACAAAAATATCATCACAAGATATGGGATACCTTATTCCATTACTACAGATAATGGAACCCAATTCACCGACGCCACCTTCAGAAGCTTAGTAGCCAGTATGAAAATTAAACATCAGTTCACCTCGGTAGAACACCCACAAGCCAATGGGCAAGCCGAGGCAGCCAACAAAGTCATACTGGCAGGACTAAAGAAGAGACTACAGGAAGAAAAGGGAGCTTGGGCTGAAGAGCTCCCTCAGGTGCTATGGGCTTATAAGACGACCCCCCAATCCGCCACAGGAGAAACACCTTTCCGACTAGTCTATGGCGTAGAAGCCATGATTCCAATAGAAATCAATGAGCAAAGCCCAAGGGTAATTCTCCACGACGAGGTCGGAAGTGTACGGGGACACAAAGAGGAGCTCGACTTGCTCCCCGAAGTCCGAGAAGACGCCCAGATAAGAGAAGCAGCATTGAAACAAAGGATGACTACCAGGTACAACAAAAAAGTCATTCGAAGAACATTTGCCCCGGATGACTTGGTCCTAATCAGAAACGACATTGGAGTCAACAAATCGGGAGAAGGAAAGCTCGCCGCAAATTGGAAGGGACCATACAAAATCAAGGAAGTGCTAGGGAAGGGTTATTATAAAGTAACCGACCTGAACGGCACCGAGCTACCAAGGTCGTGGCATGCTTGTAATATGAAAAGGTACTACAGTTAAAAGCAAACTCTACTCCCTGATGTACTCTTTTCCCAACTTCATGATTTTTTCCCAAAAGGGTTTTTTCTGGAGAAGGGTTTTTAACGAGGCATCATAGTAGAGGCTAAGGGAAAATAGGCTATCAAGACCCTTAGTAGCAAGAAGGTACCTCTCCAATTAATAAAGAACTTTTTTCATTCACAATATCTCTTATAATATCCTCCTTTATTTTTCTAAGTCTTTCTACGAAACGCGCCGACTTAAGCTCGACAAAACGTGAAAATCCCATGAACCGACCTAGATGGTCGTCAGGATAAAACGACGAGGTACAAGTCGGCGTAAAGAGGTTGTATGAGTTGATCGTGAAAAACTCGGGAACAATCCAACTCCTAAGTCGAAATAAGAGCCCGAGTAAAACAAACTCGGAAATATTTCGAGTAGATGAAAAACGCATCACAAAAATAACCTAAGTCATAAAAACTCACTAAAGCAAGGTTGAGTATAAAGGATAGCAAAAAGAGATTGAAAAACTGGAGAAGAGTTTAAAGGCTGCATAAAAGCCCTTAAATGAAAAGGCTTGGAAAAACGATACAAGCCAACAAAAAGGTTTTCAGAAAAAGGGTTTTGAAATATCGAAATTAGAAAAGCATACACGCACAAGGTAACTTAGAACCCTTATCCAAAAAGGGGGCATTTATTTTTCTACACCCTTATTCAAAAGGGCACTCGTCAGAAATATTTTGTTTACGGCCTTAAAAGGCCAAGAGAAATTGTTCACACAACCACCAAACAACATATAAATAAGTTTAAAAAAAGGGGGGGACTCACAGGCCGAGCCCCCATATAGCCATGAAAAATAAGGTCATCTTTTCAAAGGAGTAGACGGATCACCACCGCCAGAGTCGGGAGGAGCGCCACCGGAACCAGGAAGAGAAGCTGAAGAGGAAGTCGGAGGAATGACGGAAGAACTCGGAGCATCCTTGGAGCGAGGAGGAGACTCGATGATCCTCTGCCCCCGAGTCTTCAACTCGGATTCAGAAACAATTTTGGGGACAGGAGGATCTACAATGGCGCCGTCGATGACAACTTTGTCAGGATGTAAAGGAGACAGATCCAAGTCAGGAGCAATAACTCTGACCTGCTCCAGAAAAATCAGCCAAGATTCCTCGGCGCCATCGGCAATGGAGTCCTCTAACTCCTCATATGTTTTCCGAGAATTAAACAGGTCAGTTTTTACGGACACAAGATCCTTGAATAGACTTTGATAGCTAGCCTGTGCCGTCTTCCTCAATTCCGTCTCCATGTTACATTGGGCCTGCAAAGCTTTCCCTTTCTCCCGGAGGGTGTCTCTCTCCTCCTTTAATTTGGCGATTTCCTTCTTCAACTCTCCCTCGTGCTCTTGATATACACGGAGCCTCCCTTCCAGCTCCTCGACCCTCGAGGTCGCCCCTAAAGAGCTGAGAGGAGCCCTATCAAAAATATCTAAGAGCTTGCCGCAGACCCCCGCCGCCTTAAGGCTCTCCTCGACCATGGTAGTTAGGTGGCCCCGAACAGACATATCATCCATGCCTATACGGGCATAAGGATAGATATTCTTTCCGACGAAGGCAAGAGCGTCCGCCTTAACCTCCCCAGAAGAGCCAGACTCTAAGAGCTTGCGCTTCTTGGGATCAGGAGAAGGTCGGACGACGGAGGACGGCTGAGAGGGAGCTGAAGAAGAAATCACCATAGGATTGGAAAGAGTTCCAACATTACGAGGAGGAGGAGGAGGAGAGATAACCCTGGCACCACCAGACCGAGCGCGAGACTTAGCTTTAGCCTCCTGGACCCTCTGAAAAGATTCTTGAGCGTTTGTCTTTGCCATTTCTGAAAAAGAAAACAACAAGCTAAAGGATCAAACAAGTCGGAGTATTAGGTTAACAAGTAGGACATTTAGCACATTAGAAAAAACTACCTAGCTGTGATTGGACAAAGGTCGGAGACCCTTGGAGAAATTTTTTAGTATCCAAATAGGGGGCCCTCCCCCACACTTCTCGGAGGAACCCCACGACGGCAGCCTCTACCTCATCCAGGTCATCCAAACTATATTTCTCGCAAGGGGAGGCCTCCAGCCAGTATAAAGGAAAGCGAGGAAAGGAGTCGTTATCCAGAAAAAAGGGATGATGACCCTCTACAGCTTGCACTTTGAAGAAGAAATTTTTAAAATCATGAAAGGATTCATCAAAAAGGGTAAAAATCCCCCGACCTTGTATGGCTCGGAAGGAAACCCATTGTTGTTTATTATTCAGCCCACTAAAAGGTTTGGTCATATGAAAAAGATGGAAAAAGATTTTCAAAGTAGTCAGGAAATCCAGAGCATGGCTAACAAATTGGTAAATTTTCAAGAAACCCCAGGAGTTGGGATGAAGCTGAGTAGGGGCAACGCGACAATGCTGCAAAACAGACATCTCAAAATCTGAAAAGGGCAGAAAGACGCCCAGTCGGGTGATCATGCACTCATACATAAAAAAGAAGTGGGGGGCCGTTTCGTTGGCTCTCCCATGACAAACCCGGTCCTCTAAACCGGGAACAAGCAACTCGTATTTAGGCTCATCTTCCTCCGAAGTACAGAGCCGATGATGGGTGCGAAGGTGAGTAATAAACTCCGCATCCACCAACGGCTCCTCCCCCAGAACTGTAACGTCAACCCAATCTACGGAGGCCATTTTTCTTTCTCTAAAGGAAAATGAAGGAAACCTACAAAAGGGAAAAAGAAAAGGAAAATCAAAAAACACGGTCCCTAAAAAGGAGAGGTGCGAAGCCGGAATCTACAGACCAATCTATCCACCCACAAAACAAACACATGCAAACATAAGGCATGACGTGAAAGAAATAAAACTAACCTTTATCCGAAAAGTGAAGGTTGGAAAGAGCAGAAATCTTCGAGCACAAGAATACAGCACGAGCAAGAAAAGAAGAAGTTTGAAAGATTGCAGAAACGGAAAAATGAAAGAGAGGGAAAACATTTATAAACATGCTAAGGGGCATAATGGTAAAAGCAGAGCAGTCATTAATGAGATTGCACCGTTACCAAAGCCCTCAATGCTTCCCTAACGGACACGACGCTTGAATTGACGTAACTGTCAGAAACAAAGGGTCGCGAAAATCACGTCGGTTTATAAGACCCATGTTCTCTCCAAATAAGTCGGCTACGAACCCGAGTTAAATACTTGAACCCAAACTCTAAAGAGACTTTGGGCTCAAGTAGGGGCACTGTTCATACCCTGGCCCAACGATAAAGGCCCAGGTCCAAATAAAAGGCCTAATCTGAAGGATTAAGCCTAGCTAAGTACCGACCTTCACATAAGAAGTCGGTATCAACCACGACTTGGTCTGAAGAAGTCGGATGTGAGATTAGCTGGCAGATAAACACTCATTCGAATGAGTAACCGCCCCTGAAATCTCTCTAACCACTTCATAAAGCCATATCTTAACCTCCCCAAGATAATGGGGGCGGTTAACACCCTAAAGATACGGCACTACTTCAACGGTGGTTATTGGCTCACCACTATAAATACACTGACACCCCTCAGGTATCTCTAAGCCCAATACTCTCTAGACCTGCTCACGCTCTTGCTAACTTAGGCATCAGAGTGTCTTCGCATGTACCACCCCCCATTCACTTACGTGTATAAGTCGGAAGAAGGCTCCAGCGTGCAAACCAACTCGGAGCTCACCATCTTTCGGACGATTGGGCCATCCCACACCATCTATTCTATTAATCTCCGGTTACCCACCGTAACATATATATATGAGTGTATTAACCCGTACTATGCACGTGATAAAATTGAAATTATAATTTTAAATTATTTTATTAAGATTAATTTAAATTATAATAATTTGATTAATAAAAATATAACATGTTATGTATTATTTGTTTTTTCTTAAACTAGTGTTAAATATATTAACTCTAAAATAGTTATTAATTGATTTTAGTAATTTACTTTCTTCAATAAATCAAATATATATATTCAATGTGACCATAAATAACTTAATAATACTTAGATCCACCAACAAATTTTTATATGTTGTCTTACTGTAAAGTAAGAACATATCAAAATTAGCTCAAAACAAATAATAAATTATTAGAGAATTCTAATGCATAAAATTCTCTAATAAATAATAAATAATTTAAATCTACTAAAAAATAACTCAACACTTTTCTTTGATGTCTGCAAAACATATACCTGAAATAATATTATATCAATGTTAGTATACAGTTTTACAATCATCGACCGTATTTACTATACATGACTCCTTCTTAAAAGTTATTATATACATGTGTGCAGTCGGAAGATAAATTACTGGACTTTATTTTATTTTTTTAAATTATTATAATTATGCATTATTCATTAAATGCTAATTGTAATATTGTAATATAGTCACACAAAAAATTGTAATATTATAATATAATTATAATAAAGATATTTTTCTAAAATAAATTTAGAAGAGAGAATAGTACTTTCATTTTGGAGGGAAAATGAATTCATGAAGAATTTATACCTCACTTTTATTAGTTTATAATGTATTAAATATTGGTTTTATATAATTATAATAAAAATATTTCTCTAAATTAGTATAATTATGCATTATTCGTTAAATATTAATTGTAATATAATTATAATAAATATATTTTTCTAAAATAAATTTAGAAAAGAAAATAGTGATTTCATTTTAGAGAAAAAAAGAATTTATGAAGAATTAACACCTCACTTTTATTAGTTGGAGAAAAAATCCAGTTTTAGTATATTTTGTCATTATTATACATTTTTCTCTAATCATATATCCACTGTTTTCTTTTCTTTATTTCAGCATTTTGAACTTGGGTTTAACTTCTCGTAGTTCTCACTTTTCAATCATTCTTCTCAGTCATTATATTAGATGTAGTTAATAACTATTGAAATTCTTTGATTAATATAGGAAAATAATATATTATTAGATGATAGAATTAATATGAGTATATTTTATTATTAAATAAACAAAATTAATATAAAATAAAATTATACATAAAAAAGCAAAGAAAATAAAATTAAAATAGCAAAAGTGATAAAAAGATTATTTTTATAATTTTGTTTTGTCATTTTTATGTGTAGAAGATTAGAAAATAGTAAATTTTTAACTAAATTAATTTATATTTATTGTATTCAATTTAAATAAGTAATAAATTATCTTATTTTAATTTATTCCTTAAATTTATATATCATACAAATTAAATCAAATAATTAATATACATAATTTTAAATTGTGTGATACTTAAATATCTATTCAAATCAATTAGTTAATATAATTAATTCAAATTGACTTTAATGAGTTAAACAAAATAACGTAGAAGCATGTTACGTTGATTCTATCATTAAAGGTAAAAATTTGATTTTTATATAATAGAATAGATAATAGAATAGACGGCGAAAAAGAGAAAGACAAACATTTTAGATCTTAAGTTGTTTCATTTAGATGTTGCAATGTGGGTATCACATTATTTTACTTATTCTACCTTATAGACCATTTTTTAACTTTATTTCCGTATCAATAGAATTTCACTACCTTTGAGTACTAAATTAAAATTCAAAATAAAACTGAAAAAGAAGAGTAAAGAGTAAAAATTATTGATTGAAAAATATTTTAAATAATAAAAAACTAAATTAAATTTAATATTAAATTCATTAATACGATTTTCATTTTATATAATAGTTAGAAGATAGATTAGTAAAAGCAAATGGAAGAATGGTTTTAATTAGTATTTGATAAAATATTCATTTAGAATAATTAAAAAATATAAAATTATGATATTATTAAAAATAATACATTTGTATGTTAAAAAAATTATATTTAAGTAAAATATTTATAAAATATAAAATTTAGAGTAACATAGCTTCATGAACATTAATCATTAATCAATTATGAACTAACATAAAATTATAATATAATTTATTTATGAAAAAATAATCAATAATTAATATTAATAAATATAAAAATCATCCAAACACTTTGATTAAAAGTATGAGTGGTTAATTATTATTCATTATTAATAATATTTTGTTCATAATAAAAACTGAAAATATAATTATTCAGATTTAGATTTTAGAAAAATAAACGTATAAGTAACAAATGATCTATTTTATCATGTATATTATAAATTAATGATTAAACTAACTGATATAATGAATTATAATTAATTAATTAGTATAAATTATAATAAATTATATGATATTTAAAAAGAAAATAAAATGAATAAAAAATAAAAAGAAATAGAAGAATAGAAGAATACAATAAAATAAATTGAATGTAAGTTTTTATCTTTTTACAAATTTTATATCACATCCGCTTCAATAATAATAAATAAAAATACATCAACTTAATATCTAAGAGAAAATGATGAGATAAAATCGTAACACAATTCTAAAAAAAGTTTAAATTAAACCATAATATCATTGCACAACACAAATTAAAAGTAATTTTACACTACAATATACCACACAAATAGGTAAATGACTTAAGCTTAATTACGGATTTTTTTATTTATTTATGCAAATATGATAACACCATGACCTATAAATGCTTAATGGATAACATATCATATATATTGCTATGAATGATGAGTACGGGAGTTGAAGAGTGTGTGCTGATTTGTGTCCATGATAGTTGCCTTCTTGTGACGATGCCTCATAGAAAGAAAAAGAATTGTTGTAAAAGCTACCAAATGAAAGAGTAATTAGTAAATGAATGATATTTTCTTCTAGCATATATGATCTTTTATAGTGGTAAAATAAAAATAGAATGAATAAAGTTTTGTATTTTTATATTAGAAATAGAATTTGATATTTATCCTAATAAAATTAAATAACTAATTATTTATTTTTAAATAAATAAAATAAATTAAATAAAAATATTTTTAAGAATTAATCAAATCAATTAGTCAATACAAATAATTAGTATAATTAATTTTATTTAATTTATTGAATTCAAAAAATAAATTAGAAAATAATTGATTGAGTTAATTAGTTGATATAATTAATTTATTATAATTGATTGGATTTATTGAATTAAAAAAATAAATAGGAAAACATAGGAGACAATGATTTTTTTAACTAAATTAATATGTATTTATTGTATTTAATCAGTATAAGTAACAAATTATATATGTTATTATGTACCTTATAAATTAATGAATTAAAATAATTGATATAATAAATTACAATTATTTGATTGATATAAATTATAATAAATCGTGTGATATTTAAATATTTAATTAAATTAATTAGTTGATATAATTAATTTACTGTAATAAATTGTATTCAATGAGTTATAAAAAATAAATTAAGAAACACACTAAGAAATATGTCACGTTCATCATGAAGTGTAAAAATTCAATTTTTATATAATAAAAATATACATTCTTATATATGTTATAGAAATATGATTTGATTCCATGAACTTGCTTATTCTTTTTAACTTGCCACATATATTCGGCATGGAATTTTAATTTTTCTAAAATAAATTTAGGAGAATAGTACTTTCATTTTGGAGAAAAAATAAATTCATGAAGAATTGATACCTTGCTTTCATTAGTTGATAATGCATTAAATATTAATTTTATATAATTATAATAAATATATTTTTCTAAATAAATATAATAATACATTATTCATTAAATATTAATTGTAATATAAATATAATAAAGATATTTTTCTAAAATAAATTTAGAAGAGAGAATAGTGCTTTCATTTTAGAAGAAAAATGAATTTATGAAAAATTGACACCTCACTTCAATTAGTTAGGGAAAATTACAATTTTAGTATATTAAGTAGAAGTATATTATTATTATTATTATTATTATTATTATTATTATTATTATTATTATTATTATTATTATTATTATTATTATTATTATTATTATTAAAATATTTTCAATTGATAATTGATAAGTAGTTTAATAATGTATTAAATATGGATTTTATATAATTATAATAAAAATATTTTCCTAAATTAGTATAATTATGCGTTATTCATTAAATACATTTATTTTGGAGGAAAAATTAATTCATGAGAAATTCACATCTCACTCTCATTAGTTGAGAAAAAATCTAATTTTAATATATTAAGTAGATTATATAAATAGAAATACTTGCTAAGTATATATAAAAGAGGAGATATATAATTATATATAATATAATTGCTATATATGTAACATATATAAATTGTTAAAATTATAGAGACTTACTACAATTATATTAAATTTAATTATAAATGTAAATAAATAAAAGTGATAATAATTAATATTATTTTTTTCTTTTTTACATTTAATATTTACCATAAATATAAAAAATATTGAGAAAAAAAGTAGATACTGACTTAATTTTATTTTATTTTATTTTACGTCATGGATTTTTTTTACTAAAATTAATAGAGGAAAAAAATCTTTATGATTATATATCAATCTCAATCACAATAAATAAGATGAATCGGTTGAGCAACTAACAAATTTAACGGGTAAATGTTATTTTTCATTTATGAAAAAAATGAGGTAACATGCATGCATATATTAATATAGGAAAAATATATACTCACCATTTAAAAATCTTCAAGAATATTCGATTGTATTATCCTTCAAGCCAAAAAGTTCATCCTTTATTTTCATTAAATATTTATATTAATTGAATTAGATGAGTATTTTAATAAAAGGAAAGATTATTATTATTATTATTATTATTATTATTATTATTATTATTATTATTATTATTATTATTATTATTATTATTATTATTATTATTATTATTTTTATTATTATTATTATTGAATAATAACGATAATTATTGTTATTAATATTAAATTGGTTATTAATATATAAATATATATATATATTTTGAATTATCATTAATATTAAATTATTTATTTATATATATATATATTTATTGTTGCTCCTACAATTGTGTAATAATATTTTCTTTCATTTGTTAACTAATTAAACTTGGTTATTTATATTAAATATATTTAATAATTACTAAAAATTAATCATATAATTATTATTATTAATAACTAATTATTAATAATCAATTTATATTTCTCTAAAATATAATTTTCTATCTTTTTGTTATTATTATTATTATTATTATTATTATTATTATTATTATTATTATTATTATATAGGTCACCATTAAGATAATAACTTGTCACTAATAAAATCTTAGGATAATGAATAAAAAATAGAATTATATCAATATAACTAAAATAGTTAAAAATATTTTTTATTGATAATTAAGTTAATAATGCATTAATTATTGATTTTATATAATTATAATAGAGATATTTTTCTAAATTAGTATTGTTATGAATTATTCATTAAATGCTAAGTATAATATTGTTATATAATTATAATTAAGATAATTTTCTGAAATAAATTTAAAAGAGATTAGTATAATTATAATAAAGAGATTATCTTAAATTAGTAGAATTATATATCATTCATTACATACTAATTATAATATAATTATATCAATTAAAGATAATTTTTAAAAATAAATCTAAAAAAGAGAAATAGTACAATCATTTTGGAAGAAAAATGTATTCACGAGAAAGTGACACCTCACTTTCATTAGTTGAGAAAAAATTCAATTTTAGTATATTAAATAGAAGTAGATTGGTATAAATTATAATAAATTATATAACATTTAAAAAGGAAATAAAATGAATAAGAAGAAAATAAAAATAAATAGAATAGATAGAAGACTACAATAAAATAAATTGAATGTGAGAGTTTTTTTTTGTACATTTCATATCACATCCGTTTCAATAATAATAATAATAATAATAAATAAAAATACGTCAACTTGATATCTAAGAAAAAATGATGAGATAAAATCATAATACAGTTCTAAAGTAAAAGCTTAAATTAGAACATAATATCATTACACAACACATATTGAAAATAATTTCACACTACAATATACCACAAACAGGTAAATGACTTAAATTTAAATACGAAACATTTTTTATTTATGCATACATGATAACACCATAGTCTATAAATACTTCATAGATAACATATCTTATATAGCTCCGAATAATGAGCACGAAAGTTAGAGAGTGTGGTAGTTTGTGTCCACGATAGTTGTCTTCTTGCAACGACACCTCGTAGAAAGAAAAAGAATTGTTGTAAAAGTTATCATACGAAAGAGTAATTGGTAAACGAATGATATTTTTTTCTATATACATGATCTTTTATAGTGGTAAAATAAAAATGGAAGGAATTAAATTTTATATTTTTATATTAGGAATAGAATTTGATATTTATCCTAATAAAATTATTATTATTATCAATATAAATGGGTTAACAACTTGCCACTAATAAAATCATTGGATAATGAATAAGAATTAGAAGGATATGAATATAATTAAAATATTTAAAAATATTTTCGATTGATAATTAGTTTAATGATGCATTAAATATTGATTTTATATAATTATAATAAAGATATTTTCTTAAATTAGTATAATTATGCATTATTCATTAAAATAATTAAAAATGTTTTTGATTAATAATTGATAAGTAATTTAATAATGCATTAAATATTGATTTTATATAATTAAAATAAAGATATTTTCCTAAATTAGTATAACTATATATTATTCATTAAATGCATTTATTTTAGAGGAAAAACAGGTTGACGAGAAAATGACACCTCACTTTCATTAGTTGGGGGAAACCCAATTTTAGTATATTATATATATATATATATATATATATATATATATATATATATATATATATATATATATAATTTTAATAATAATACACGGATAATGGAAATAGTTTATATATGAATTTTTTAAGGTATTATTATTATTATCTATAACAATATATAAAGCCAATACAAAGAGTTGACCATGACTTTGGTGTCCAATTTTTTTGGACTATATTAACCCTACAATAAACTATTTAATAAAGCAAATTATAAGGACAAAATAGACATAAAATTTGTTTTAAAAAATCTAATAACTTCCCACTAAAATAAAAACAGTTTTGTTACTTCTATTAACTTCCCACTAAAATGAAAACAGTTTTGTTACTTCTATAAATATAACAACGCATCTTCCATTGCCTCCATCCACTGCAGTTTAGATTTTACTTTTCTATATTTTTCTTGCTGTTCTGTTCTTCTCCTTTCTTCAACACTCTCGCCTCCATCCTCTTCCATTGCATTCATCCATTGCAGTTGCAAATTTCATTGAGTTACTACTTTTACGCATAACGTTCACTTATATCTCTTCTCTTTAGTTTACTTATCTAATTTATATTTTCAGTCATTTCTATGCTTTTTTAATTTATTCCCAACTTTTGACGTATGAAAATAGTACTGTATCTCCTTTTATTTTTATCAATTTAATGTAAAATAAATAATTTTTTTTTGTCTTATCAATTTGATGCAGAAAGAAAACAGTTTCTTTTTATATGTCTTTGACTATTAATGATTGAATGAAAAATTTCATAAATATTTTGTTAATTATTTTTAAATGCTTTGTAATAATTTTTTTTTTAATTTTCTAAAATATTGATTATGTAGAGTATTATGTTCGAAATTTGAATACATAAATATTTACTTTAAAACTAAATTAAATTATTAATTTTGTGTACCACAATATTATTTTTTATTAATTATTAGTTTGACAGATAACACAATAAATGTAGCAATATAAAAACTTTGTTAATTGATTTTTCAAATAATTTGGCGACCTAAAATAAGAATTTTGTTAATTAATTTTATTAATTTCTTTTTATTTTTAATCTATTTTACATTAGATAATATTATTTTTTATTAATTATTAGATTGACATATAACATTTAAATGTGGCAAGATAAGAACTATGGTATACATTTTTTATTGTTTCAACCTTTATGATTATTTTCTTCTCTTTATTTTTCTATTTCATGAGCCATGTAAGTTTTAATTTATTATTATTATTATATATATATATATATATATATATATATATATATATATTTTACGTCTAACAACAATATATAAAGCCAATACAGAGAGTTGACTATGATTTTGGTGTCCAATTTTTTGAACTATATTAATCCTACAATAAACTATTTTGAAAACTAAATTATAATGACAAAATAGACATAAAATTTATTTTGAAAAATCCAATAACTTCCCATTAAAATGACAGTTTTAAAAAATGTAAGACAGTCTGTAAATTGCTAATAAATAAAAAGAAAATGGACTGGTATGAATATCAATATCTTCACATTCTTCATCATCTTCATGCTTTGTTTAATTCTATGTTAGTTTTAGTTTATATCGTTTGTTCTATCAATATCTTCATGCTTTGTTAGTTTTAGTTTATATCGTTTGTTCTGTCATTGTCTTCATTCTTTATCATGTTCATATTTTGTTTAATCTTATATTAATTTGAATTTATATCCTTTTGTTTTGAGTACGTTATCCTTTCAGTAGTTTAGTTTTTACTTTTCTGTATTTTTCTTGCTATTCTATTATTCTCCTTTCTTCAACACTCTCGCCTTCGTCTTCTTTCATTGCCTTCATCAACTGCAGTTGTTAATTTCATTTAGTCTTACAGCGGTTACTATTTTCCCATATAACATCCACTTATATCTTTTCTTCTCTTTAGTTTACTTATCTAATCTATATTTTCAATCATTTATCTGCCTTTTTAATTTATTCTCAACTTTTGACATATGAAAATACTACTATGTCTTTTTTTTATAAATTTAATGTAGAAAGAAATATTTTTTTGTCTTATCAATTTGATGCAGAAAGAAAACAGTTTCTTTTTATTTGATATGTGTTTTATGTTTTTTATATGTCCTTACCTATCAGTAATTGAATGAAAGAGTTCCATAAATATTTTGTTAACTTATTTTTTTAAATTACTTTGTAATAATATTTTTTTAATTTTTTAAATATTGATTATGTAGAGTATTATGTTCAAAATTTGAATACATAAATATTTATTTTGAAAATAAATTAAATTATTAATTTTGTCTACCACAATATTATTTATTTTACATATTGGCTAAGTTATTTGATTGGCATATATATAGGACGCAAGAAAATTCGCACCCATCAAAGATTCGTTAAAAACATTAATATGTTAATTTCCTAAACTATCTAAGCTATTAATTATGTAGAGTACTGGATTTGATATTTAGTTATATAGAATGGTTGACATTTATTAATTTCCTAAATTGTATTGCAAAAAAATTAGTTAATTTTATATTTTTTATTTATCACATAATTAACATATAAAAGATAAAAAAAAGCCTACACCTATCAGTAGAATGAAAATTTCTCACACATATTTTGTTAACTTCTTTTTTTTTATTTGTATTCTATTTTACATTGGATAATATTATTTTTATTAATTATTAGTTCGACATATAACACAACAAATGTAGCAATATAAAAACTTTGTTAATTAATTTTTAGAATTTTGTTAATTGATTTTGTTAATCTCTTTTTATTTTTAATCTATTTTACATTAGATAATATTATTTTTTATTAATTATTAGATTTACATATAATAACATTTAAATGTGACAAAATAAAAATTATGTTATACATTTTTTATTATTTCAACCTTTATAATTATTTCCTTCTCTTTATTTGTCTAACTCATGAGCCATGTAATGTAAGTTTTAATTTATTATATATATATATATATATATATATATATATATATATATATATATATATATATTCTATTTTGTAAATCATTTTATTTTAATAGATTTTTTACTTAATTTATTTTATTGTACTTTTCTTTTACTTTAAAAACTTTAAGGGTCTAATGATCTTCCGTTTAAACGATTCTAATTATACGATGAAGAAGTAGTTTAAGAGAATAGGTTTGAATTTTGGTAATTTATTAAGTCTAACCTTTATACAAAAAGTTAAAAATATTCTGAAGTCTGAACTTAAAAAACTATTTAATAATAAAATTGAGTTTGTTCAAGATCGGAGAGAGAGAAAGAAAAAGTTAAAATTTTTTAACTAATTACAAAAATTCACTACCATCAAAGCCATTAAATTTGAGTATATTAAGTGAGGATTAATAAGAAGCAAACCAGAACGATAAATCTAAAAGTTTTTTTATCTCTCTTTATATAGTGTTTAACTTTAAGTAACTATTTTAAATAAATAGTATTCAAATAACAAACAAAATAATAAAAAGATTCGCATTTAATCTCATCCTTATAATACAATGGCATTATTTCAAAACATGTAACATAAAATAATAAAGTACACTTAAATTAATGTGCACAATAAAATAAATGTAAAACTTAGATAATAGCAGTCAAATATGAATAACAATAGTTGCCTTTTTGTCCCAATGTACTATATTAAATTGCGACTTAAATTTATAATTATTAGTTTAAAAACTTACAATTATGTATTTTTTTTATTATTTTAGTTAAAAGTAATATATTTTGATATTGTTTTTTAGGATTATTGACATCAAATTTTGATAATTTGAAAAAAAAATTTAAATGCTTTATGTCTTACTTCTTTTAACAAAACTTCAACAACTCATAAAACTTAACAGAATAGATAGTTATAAATCAAAGTGATAGACAAGATTGAAAGTTGCGATAATAATACTTGGTGATAATTAATTACGGTCGGGTGAAGAGAAGGTGGAAGGAGAAGAAAAAAAATGAGAAAGGAGAACAAGGTAATATAATAATGGCGATGAGACCATGACAAGTATCTATAACAATATATAAAGCCAATACAGAGAGTTGACCATGACTTTGGTGTCCAATTTTTTTGGACTATATTAACCCTACAATAAACTATTTAATAAAGCAAATTATAAAGACAAAATAGACATAAAATTTGTTTTAAGAAATCTAATAACTTCCCACTAAAATAAAAACAGTTTTGTTACTTCTATTAACTTCCCACTAAAATGAAAACAGTTTTGTTACTTCTATAAATATAACAACGCATCTTCCATTGCCTCCATCCACTGCAGTTTGGATTTTACTTTTCTATATTTTTCTTGCTCTTCTGTTCTTCTCTTTTCTTCAACACTCTCGCCTCCATCCTCTTCCATTGCATTCATCCATTGCAGTTGCAAATTTCATTGAGTTACTACTTTTACGCATAACATTCACTTATATCTCTTCTCTTTAGTTTACTTATCTAATTTATATTTTCAGTCATTTCTATGCTTTTTTAATCTATTCCCAACTTTTGACGTATGAAAATAGTACTGTATCTCCTTTTATTTTTATCAATTTAATGTAAAAAAAATAATTTTTTTCTTATCAATTTGATGTAGAAAGAAAACAGTTTCTTTTTATTTGATATCTGTTTTTATTTTTTTATATGTCTTTGACTATTAATGATTGAATGAAAAGTTTCATAAATATTTTGTTAATTATTTTTAAATGCTTTGTAATAATTTTTTTTGGATTTTCTAAAATATTGATTATGTAGAGTATTATGTTCGAAATTTGAATACATAAATATTTACTTTAAAACTAAATTAAATTATTAATTTTGTCTACCACAATATTATTTTTTATTAATTATTAGTTTGACAGATAACACAATAAATGTAGCAATATAAAAACTTTGTTAATTGATTTTTCAAATAATTTGGCGACCTAAAATAAGAATTTTGTTAATTGATTTTATTAATTTCTTTTTTATTTTTAATCTATTTTACATTAGATAATATTATTTTTTATTAATTATTAGATTGACATATAACATTTAAATGTGGCAAGATAAAAACTATGGTATACATTTTTAATTGTTTCAACCTTTATGATTATTTTCTTCTCTTTATTTTTCTATTTCATGAGCCATGTAAGTTTTACTTTATTATTTTTTCTATATATATATATATATATATATATATATATATATATATATATTTATACGTCTAACAACAATATATAAAGCTAATACAGAGAGTTGACTATGATTTTGGTGTCCAATTTTTTGGACTATATTAATCCTACAATAAACTATTTTGGAAACTAAATTATAATGACAAAATAGACATAAAATTTATTTTGAAAAATCCAATAACTTCCCATTAAAATGACAGTTTTAAAAAATGTAAGACAGTCTGTAAATTGCTAATAAATAAAAAGAAAATGGACTAGTATGAATATCAATATCTTCACATTCTTCATCATCTTCATGCTTTGTTTAATTCTATGTTAGTTTTAGTTTATATCGTTTGTTCTATCAATATCTTCATGCTTTGTTAGTTTTAGTTTATATCATTTGTTGTTCATATTTTGTTTAATCTTATATTAATTTTAATTTATATCCTTTTGTTTTGAGTACGTTATCCTTTCAGTAGTTTAGTTTTTACTTTTTTGTATTTTTCTTACTATTCTATTATTCTCCTTTCTTCAACACTCTCGCCTTCGTCTTCTTTCATTACCTTCATCAACTGCAGTTGTTAATTTCATTTAGTCTTACAGCGATTACTATTTTCACATATAACATCCACTTATATCTTTTCTTCTCTTTAGTTTACTTATCTAATCTATATTTTCAATCATTTATCTGCCTTTTTAATTTATTCTCAACTTTTGACATATGAAAATACTACTATGTCTTTTTTTTATAAATTTAATGTAGAAAGAAATATTTTTTTTGTCTTATCAATTTGATGCAGAAAGAAAACAGTTTCTTTTTATTTGATATGTGTTTTATGTTTTTTATATGTCCTTACCTATCAGTAATTGAATGAAAGAGTTCCATAAATATTTTGTTAACTTATTTTTTTAAATTACTTTGTAATAATATTTTTTTAATTTTTTAAATATTGATTATGTAGAGTATTATGTTCAAAATTTGAATACATAAATATTTATTTTGAAAATAAATTAAATTGTTAATTTTGTCTACCACAATATTATTTATTTTACATATTGGCTAAGTTATTTGATTGGCATATATATAGGACGCAATAAAATTCGCACCCATCAAAGATTCGTTAAAAACATTAATATGTTAATTTCCTAAACTATCTAAGCTATTAATTATGTAGAGTACTGGATTTGATATTTAATTATATAGAGTACTATGGTTGACATTTATTAATTTCCTAAATTGTATTGCAAAAAAAATTAGTTAATTTTATATTTTTTATTTATCACATAATTAACATATAAAAGATAAAAAAAAAGCCTACACCTATCAGTAGAATGAAAATTTCTCACACATATTTTGTTAACTTCTTTTTTTTTATTTGTATTCTATTTTACATTGGATAATATTATTTTATTAATTATTAGTTCGACATATAACACAACAAATGTAGCAATATAAAAACTTTGTTAATTAATTTTTTAGAATTTTGTTAATTGATTTTGTTAATCTCTTTTTATTTTTAATCTATTTTACATTAGATAATATTAACTTTTATTAATTATTAGATTTACATATAATAACATTTAAATGTGACAAAATAAAAATTATGTTATACATTTTTTATTATTTCAACCTTTATAATTATTTTCTTCTCTTTATTTGTCTAACTCATGAGCCATGTAATGTAAGTTTTAATTTATTATTTTATATATATACTAGCGGCTCAACAGGCACTATCGTGCCTGTTCAGCCGCTTTTCTATTATTTTTAAGAAATTAATTTTATTTTTTTTTGATAATATATTATTTTTTCTTTAAATTTATTAGATAAGTATTTTTTTATTTTAATATTGATGTGATCTTATTTATATTAAATTATAAAAGCTCGCAATAGAGAGGTATATATATTATCAGAAAAAATATAATTTAAAAAATGATAATAACATTATCTTAATTTAAAAAGAGTATACATAAACCAAAATATATAAATAATTATTCTTATAAAAATTGTAGACATATATAAATAATTATTCTTATAAATAAAGTTTGTTAAACCCATTTTTATTGTAAATAATAAAGTTTACAAAAAACCGAGGTTATTGTAAATAATTATTTTTATAAATAAAGTTATTTTCAATCATTTATCTGCCTTACACTCTCGTCTTACAAAAAAACTTTGCTTCTTATTGATCCTCACTTAATATACTCAAATTTAATGGCTTTGATGGTAGTGAATTTTTGTAATTAGTTAAAAAATTTTAACTTTTTCTTTCTCTCTCTCCGATCTTGAACAAACTCAATTTTATTATTAAATAGTTTTTTAAGTTCAGACTTCAGAATATTTTTAACTTTTTGTATAAAGGTTAGACTTAATAAATTACCAAAATTCAAACATATTCTCTTAAACTACTTCTTAATCGTATAATTAGAATCGTTTAAACGGAAGATCATTAGACCCTTAAAGTTTTTAAAGTAAAAGAAAAATACAATAAAATAAATTAATTAAAAAATCTATTAAAATAAAATGGTTTACAAAATAGAATATATATATATATATATAAAATAATAAATTAAAACTTACATGATAATATTAATTTTGAAGAAAATAATCATAAAGGTTGAAACAATTAAAAATGTTGAAGAAAGTGTTTAATAAATTAGAGGTATATATTTTGGTTTATGTATACTCTTTTTAAATTAAGATAATGTTATTATCATTTTTTAAATTATATTTTTTCTGATAATATATATACCTCTCTATTGCGAGCTTTTATAATTTAATATTTAAAGATTTTTTATAGAAATTTTAATTTTAATAAAATATGATATAAATAAGATCACATCAATAATAAATAAGAATTATTATTATTATTATTATTGAATAATAAATAAGAATTAGAATTATATCAATATTTTTAAAATTAATATAATTAAAATGACTAAAAATATTTAAAATTAATGTTCGTTATTAATATAAAAAAATTTGGTCATTTTATTATTAAATTCAAATATTTTTACCTATCGGTGCAATTATCATATCATTATTATATATTATTATTATTATTATTATTATTATTATTATTATTATTAAAATGACTAAAAGTAGTTTTAATTGGTAATTGATAAGTAGTTTAATAATGCATTAAATATTGATTTGATATAATTATAATGAAGATATGTTTTTAAATTAATATAATTATGTATTATTCATTAAATATTAATTATAACATAATTATAATAAATATATTTTTTATAAAATAATTTAGAATAGAGAATAGAAAAATTCATTTTAGAGGAAAAACAGAATTATGAGGGATCAACACGTCACCTTCATTAGTTGAAAGAAAACCAGTTTATATATATATATATATATATATATATATATATATATATATATATATAGGGTTACGGTTGGGGACAAAATCATGGGGATTTGTAAAAGGGACGGGGATTTTGTCATTGAATGGGGGGGGGGGGGGGGGACCATGTGAATGGCATTCTGATGAGGAATAGAGGATTTGGTCAAGATATGTGGTTTCGCCAGATTAACCAAATTCACGCCGAACTTGAATATTGGGGCGTTCAGCGTCGCAAGCTTCGTAATGGGTGTCTCCTCTCCACGCCAAATTTGGTGTAGACCAAGTTCGGCGCCAGCCCTTCTCTTTTTTTTTTTTTTTAAATTATCTGTACTGAACGCTAGGATAGTCGAGTTCGGCGTTTTCCTTGTAGAGAATAATGCTCCTTGTGTACCAGCTTTCACACCAAACTTAAAAAGTTTAAGTTTGGCGTCAACACTTTCCAAAATTACACCTTTTTTTCATGATTCTCCACACTGAATTTGAAAATTTTCAAGTTCAGAAAATTCCACTTTTGCATGCACACACGGCGCCAAACTTGGAAATTCCAAGTTCGGCATCAACTTATCGAGTCAACCTTTTTAGGGGGCAAAAATTTTTTTTAAGTATCCGGTTTCTATTTTAAAATTTTTGCATGATCAAGACACACGTAAAACAAAGAAAAAACAGTAAAAACTCAATAAAAATCAAATAAATAATAAAATAACGCAACAGAAAATAAACTAAGGATACGAAAACATCGGGTTGCCTCCCGTCAAGCACTTCTTTACCGTCACTAGCTTGACAATCAACTCCTCTAAGGAGGAGGATCATAGGGGCTCAGCTCTTCACCCCTCACTGTGAATCTTCTCCCTGTGTTCCCATACCATAGCTCAATATGCTCCAGATAGAGGATTCTATTTACTGTATAAGTACACACTGGATTGCTAGTCAACACCGCCTTCATTCATGGGGAGAAACTTTTTAGTGGGGATCTTTTTGTTTCTCCATCCTCTGGGTACTTTCTTTTTAGGACCCTCTCTCTTGGTGGATGATGCATTCCCAACACCACATAGGTTTGATGTCAGGGAGAAGTCTGTTGATTGTCACCAAGGGATGTTTGAGCTGCAGATTCAGTGGTGCATCATCAGGGGGCTTTTGAAGGTTTGGATCAATAAGCTCAGTCAGCATGCACCTCTCTCCTTCACCTGGTAAATGTACATCTTCGAATACATGAAAGACTAGTTGCTCATCATGTACTCTAAGCACTAATTCACCCACTTCTACATCAATTAGAGCTCTCCCAGTTGCTAGAAAATGTCTTCCCAGGATTATAGAGGCATTCTCATCCTCCCCCGTGTCAAGAATAAAAAAATATGATGGGAGGAAGAACTTACCCACTTTGACTAAGATATTCTCCACTAATTCGTATGCAGGCTTTATAGATTTGTCTGCCATCTGTAATGCTATCCTTGTGGATTATACCTCTTGGATTTGTAACTTCTTCATCACAGACAAGGGTATTAAATTGATACTTGCTCCCAAATCACATAACGCTTTCTCAAAGGTGGTGCTCCCAATGGTACAAGGAATTTGAAAGCTTCCTGGATCTGGCATCTTCCTTGGCAAGTTATTCTAAATTATGGCACTACATTCCTTAGTCAAGACCATTGTCTCATCTCCCTTTAAAGGCTTCTTCTTTGACAACAACTCCTTCATGAATTTAACATAGAGAGGCATTTGCTCCAAAACATCAGCAAAAGGAATATTAATTTGTAACATTCTGAAAACTTCCAAGAACTTTGAAAACTGCTTGTCCTTGGTCTCCTTTTGAAGTCTCTGAGGATATGGCATTTTAGACTTGTACTTAGGTGCCTTAGGTAATGTAGGATGAGTGTCAAGAGAGACTGGGAATGGATTATCTGCACGCCTAGGAGGGGCGTGTTCCACCTCCTCTTTCTTCTCTCTGGAGCTTATTTTTCAACTGGCTCCTCATTAACTTGTTCTTCCGTACTTGCCACTTGTCCACTTATCAAGGTGATAGCCTTGCATTCCTCTCTTGAATTTGGAATTGTGTTATCAGGAAGGCTATTAGTGGTCCTCTGATCAATTTCATTAACTTTTGTGGCTAATTGACTCATCTGAACCCCCAAGCTCTTGATTGACGCTTTGGTTTCTTGTATAAAGCTTGCCAATATTGCTTCCAAATCAGTGTTCTTCTGGGACTGAGAAGTTGCTTGCTGAGATGACTGAAACTAGTGGTCATTAAAATTATTCTATTGAAAATCGCATTGAGAATTATTGTTGAAATTTTGAGATCTTTGAGGTTGGTCTCTCCACCTAAAATTTGGATGATTTCTCCACCCCGGATTGTAGGTCTTAGAGTATGGGTCATTATTGGGGGTTTCTAGGATCACTTCCCATGTAATTGACCTGATCAGAAGGAGATTGAGCATAATCATAATTCTCATTTTGCATAAAATTACTTGGCATGTCATAAGGGACCTCTTGAGATGCATTCTGAATGTTGACAACTGAAATTTGTATTCCACTCAACTGTTGAGTAATTAGACTTATTTGCTGAGATAAAAGTTTGTTCTGAGCAAGAAGAGCATCCACAACTTCCACTTCCAAAACACATCTCTTCTAAGAATCTCAGAGTTCACATGATTCCTGTTGGAGGAATATAAGTATTGGTTGTTAGCAACCAACTCAGTAAGCTCATTAGTCTCCTCTGGTGTCTTCTTCATGTGCAAAGAACCACCTGCAGAATTATCTAAGTGCATCTTGGACATTTCACATAAGCCCTCATAAAAGATATCCAGCTGGGTCCATCTAGAGAATATGTCCAGAGGACATTGCCTAGTCAGTAGCTTAAATCTCTCCCAAGCATCATAAAGGGTCTCACCATCTTTCTGTCTGAAAGTATAAACCTCCACCCTTAGCTTAGTCAGCTTTTGAGGTAGAAAAAATTTAGTCAGAAATCCAGTGACAACCTTATCCCAACTATCCAGACTCTTCTTGGGTTGAGAATCTAACCATAGCTTTGCTCTATCCTTCACAGCAAATGGGAAGAGCATGAGTTTGTATACCTCAAGATTCACTCCATTGGTCTTCACAGTATCACAAATCTGCAGAAAATCAAAAATAAATTGATTCCGGTCTTCCTGAAAAAGTCCATGATAATGGCATTTTTGTTGCACAAGAGTAACTAGTTGTGGCTTCAGTTCAAAGTTATTTGCAGCTATAGGAGGCACCACAATACTTTTGCCATAAAGGTGTGCATTAGGAGTAGTGTAGGAGCCAAGCACTCTTCTAGGTTACTCATTCTCATTCAGATTTGCCATATTGGCATTCGCAGCATGATTATGATCCATGGTGGACTCTGCAGCCTTGTAAAGTCTTGCTTGTTGCAAACGCCGTCTCAAAGTCCTTTTGGATTCAGGATCAAAGTCTAACAGAGGTTCATTGTCCCTGTTCCTGCTCATAAACAGACAAAAGATAAGAAAAGATGGGATTCTCTATGTCAGAGTGTAGAGAATTCCCATTTAGGTAACCTGTGTAAAGAAATAAAATAAAATACTTACTACTTAATGCAAGAAAAATTCAAAAATAATGATCAAAAGAAAGCTAGAAAAATTCAAAATTTTCAAGGGAATTAAATAGAAAAATTAAAATAAAATTAACTAGGTAACACCAAACTTAATTTCAGAAATTGAGGGAAAATAAAATGCTTAATTTTCAAAAATTACTAATTAAAATTAAACAAAATTAAAACTAAAATGCCTAATCTAAGCAATCAAACAAATAATAGTTGTTAATCACTGTCAATCCCTGGCATCGGCGCCAAAAAGTTAGTGCGGAATTTATAACTACAAACTAACCAGCAAGTGCACCGGGTCGTACCAAGTAGTACCTCAAGTGAATGAGGGTCGATCCCATGGGGATTGATGGACTAAGCAACAATGATTGAATGATTTACTTAGTTAGACAAGTAGAAAATAGTGTTTGGGTCTCAATTGCATTAACACAGTAAATTCAGAAAATTAAAAAGCAAGCAGTAAAAGAGTTGTGAACAATATATGGAGAAACAGTTAAGACTTCAGATTTATCTATTTTCCAGATTGACTTTTCTTACTAACTATTTTAATCATGCAAGATTTAATTCATGGCAAACTATATATGACTAAACCCTAATTTCTTAGACCTTTTTAGTCTTCTTTAACCTTCATTAACCGCCAATTCCTTGGTCACTTAATTCTAATTAGAGGGTGAAGTTCAATTCTAGTTTATATGTCACAAAACCCTAATTACCCAAATATAAGGGAATTATATGTCACGTATCCCGTTAAGTCTAGATAATTAGAAGTTTAGGAGAAATTATTTTCAAACTGTTGTTCAAGTAAAGAACTTTTCCAAGTTATACAAGAACTCAATTAGAACAAGGGTCATACTTTCGTTCCACCCAAATTCATAAAATAAAGAATGAAAACAATTCTTGAATTATAAACCAATACATGAATTAAAATAAAAAAATAATAGTATCAATCCATACAATAGATAGAGCTCCTAAGCTTAACAGTGGAGGTTTAGTTGCTCATGGTTCAGAGAGAAAATCTAGGATTCGTAAAACTGTAAATTGCGGAATGAGGTAGAAGAGAAGAGATTCTAGATTAGCCCGAAGGGCTGATTCTTTTCCATTTTATATCTAATCCTAATAAATGTAAAATATATTTTCTAAACTAAATAATATCTTTTCTAATTATAAATAAAATAAAAGTTTAATAAAAAATTAATTAAATTCTGCATGCAGTCTTGGGACGTACACGGGGACCACACTTGCGTTTAAGGTTGGCGCCGAACTTGAAGTTCTTCATATTCGGCGTGGAGGAGTCAGCGTTGCTTTCTCTTGCTTTCCTTGAGTTGACGCCGAACTTGGATTAACCCAAGTTCGGTGTGGAGATGGTAGCATAGCCTTTCTTTTAAGTCCTTTGGAGATGGCAGCGTGCATTCTTCATTGGAAACTTGAGTGTGGCGACAAACTTGAGTAACCTCAAGTTTGGCACCGTGAAGGCCAAATGAAATGGAAAAAATGGTATACTATTATATATCGTTGGAAAGCTCTGAAAGTTAGCTTTTCAATATCGCTAGAATCACATCAATTGAACTTTTGTAGCTCAAGATATTTCTGTTTGAGTGGAAGGAGGTCGGGGTTAACAGCATCATTCGCTTTCTTCCTTTTCTGCTATAAAACTCCGTCAAATCCATCCGATTGCTACCTAAAATAAACAGAAATTGCAAACAATGCAAAGTAGCATTTATAGTGGCAAAAGGTAATTAAATCTTTATCAAAACTCAACAATTTGAATGCAAATTCACTAGGAAAAGATAGAGAAGATGCTCATGCATCATGCGTATGCATCCATATCAGAAAATAGAAAATATGATATGTTGCAGAAATCAGTTTTTCAGTCCAATTTTCAAAACCTCTTAAATTTTTCACAAAATTCCGTTTTCAACTATTCTTGAACCGTTGGAAAGATCGATAAATGAATTTTCATAAAAATCTAGTTTTGAAGAATTCCCAACTCCGAGGATCGAGTTACAAACCGTCGAAGTTGGTCAAAAATTGGTTTTTACCTAAAATTAGATTTCACCAATTTTTCCAAGGTTCATAAGACAAAGCAGTTTTCACTCATCAAATTGACCAAAAACCAATCACATTTACATATTTACACTCAACCAATTCCAAACCTACTTCATCTACACAATTCTACCTAAAACCATCAAATTTCACACCTCAATTCCTCAATTCCCATTATTCAATAATCATACCAATTATTAACACATTTAATATCTAAAATCTATTCAATCTCATATATCATCACACCATACAAATACGACTTACCCTCCTTACCTCTTTTCGGCCTCCGGACTTATTCACTATATATATATATATATATATATATATATATATATATATATATATATATATATATATATATATATATATATATATATATTATCAAGTGTGAACAATCGACGAATTGTCTTTTATCCAAGGTTTAAATCCTCTTGCAGGCTTCTAATTTAATATTTCTTTCCATACATAAGTATTTATATCTCAGCTTTGTGTCATAACACCAAATCACCTTTAATTTACGATTTAAATGTAAAAGTCTATGTGGTAGGGTGTTGTTACATGTGATATGTTGTTGAATAAATGAGAATGAGTAAAATGATTGATATTTGGTTGAATAGTGGTATGATTTTAATGCAAATAAGCCTTGAGAAGTGTTATATGTGTGCATGGTTAGAATTAGGTTGACTAGGCTTGGAATAGTTGGGAGTTGAAAATTGAGTGTTCTGAAGGCTTATAAATGATTTGGAATGGTTTGAAATTGAATTGGATTTGAAAAGTAATCAAAATGAGCATTGTGTAAAATTTGGTAAAACCGGATTTTTGACCAACTTTGATGGGTCATAACTTGGTGTTCGGAGCGTGAAATTAAGTGAAATCTATCTTAAATTAAAGATAGTTAAAAGATATTCAAAATAGTCCATGAACGAGTGAAAATAAATTTTGTACCAAAAGTTATGGGTTTTGAAAAATTGAGGTTTAGAATTGAATCCTACAAAACTCGTAGAAAGTTGGGGTCTGCATACGCACGACCCATGTGTACGCATGACATGCTTTATAGAACTGAAATTTTTCGTGTGCGTATCCATGCATACACGCAGGGGCAGAATCATGCATACGCACGAGGCATGAGTACGCATGATTTGAAATTTTCGAAAAATCTATAATTGACTTCTTTTCGTATACATCCCACGCATACGCACAAAAGTGAACTGATGTGATGATTTATACCGGTTCGGAATTTAACAAAATATTTTCATTGTGAGCATAGCCCAAATCGACAATTGATCCTCAAATCAAAGTTTATTTTTTGTTGTCACAAGTCCAACCCAATAAAGATAACCAAGAGTATTAGTCCCAGGTCGTTCTCCCTAGGAATTACAATCGAGTTCTCAATTATTGGTTATGAATTTCACGGGTTGGGTTGATAAAGATGCAAAAAAGTAAATGGCAAGAAAATAAAGGAAACAACTAAAGATAACAAATGCTAAAAAGAGACATTCATGGTAAGGATTGAGAATTAAGGCTTTCTATTCTAGTCATTAATCATATTACAATAATTATCAAGAGCTAATCCTATTAAGTCATCTTCAACATCAAAAGAAGGTACAATGTCATCTTCAACATAGGAAGAAAGTCAAATAGGCCTAATTAATCTCAATCCAAAAGTCCTAATCAACTTACTAATTGAATTAGCAAGAGATTAGAGTCAATGAAAACAATATTAACTAACAACTCCAGATCACCAACATAAGTTGGGTGTTAATGACTCAAGAGCATCTAATTTCTCTTTCATAGCCAAAAATTCTCAAAAACTACTCTAAAGCCTAACCAAGAATTTTGTCAAACACTTGGAAGGCATAAAAGAAAAACATCATAAAATTGCAATAATAATAAAATCTACAACTACGCAATGCAAGAAAAGTAAGAATCAACAATTAAAGAAAGCAACAATAACATGAAGAAACATCAAATTGCATTAATGAAAACTAAATTCAACAAAGGGTTCATAAACATAAAAGTGACGTAAAAGGGAAATTAACACTATAAACTAAGAGAAAAAAGATGTGGAAACAAGAAATTGCAAGGAAAACTAGATGAAAACAAGAATTAAAACCTAAATCTAAGAGAGGTTAACCTAATTCTAACCTAATTCTAGAGAGAAGAGGGAGCTTCTCTCTTTAGAAAACTACCTAAAGCATGACCCTAAACTAATCTAATTGCACCCCCTAGACCTATCTTGAATTCTGCATCAAATAGCTTTAGAAATGAGCTGGATTTGGACCTGGAAAACTCAGAAATCGCCCCCAGTGTGTTGCCTTTAATGAGGTCACGTGACCAGTGTCACGCGTGCATGTGGATGACATGTGCGCGTCGCTGGAAAATTTCCTCCTCACACGTACATGTGGGTGACGTGTGCGCATGGCCTTGCAAATTTGCTTCTCACGCGTACGTGTGGATGACGCATGCGCGTGGCCTTGAATCCTCCAAATGCTCATTTCTCCATGAATTCTCCACTTTGCATGCTTTTCTCTTCACTTCTTCCATCCAATCCTTGTCTTATAAGCCTGAAATCACTCAACAAACATATCAAGGTATCGAACGGAATTAAAATGAACTAAAATTAACAATTTAAAGGTCTAAAAATCATGTTTTCACTCTTAAGTACAAAATTAGGGAGAATTACAAAAGCATTCTATTTCATTGAATAAATGTGAGATAAGTTGATAAAATCCCCTAAATTCAACACAAGATAAACCACAAAATTGGGGTTTATCATGAACTTATGCAAACGCACAAGGCATGCATACGCACGACTGTCCTTTTTGAGAAAATACTAATTTTAATTGTTTTAACCTATCCAACCAGCTTTTTGATCCATATAACCTCGTATGAACTCTAATAAATTGTTTTAAGACTTTATATACACTGGAGTTGGATTTTAATAAATTAAACTGAATTTTCTATATGAAAATTTTCAAAGGGGATGTTGAAGATGTTGTGGGGATGACGGTTTGTTCCACCCATGGTCAAGATGTGGTTTTGTCTCGCTTACATGTTTATGAATTTGGTGAATTAGTAATGAATTGAGGTTAATGAGTTTTATAACTTATGATATTGTTGAAAGATATAGATGTCAACTATTGATGGCCTAAATGGCTAGATTATCAAGGTTAGAGGTTCGTCCCACTTGCGTATTGACATGACATTGCCTCCTGGGGAAGGTGGTAGGGCACCTCCCTCAAAATTATTCCTCCTCGGAATGCGATTGCAGTATGACAGCGGCGAAGGTGGTAGGGCACTCTCACTCAAAATATTTTTCCTATATCCTCTTTTAATTGTGTCTATTAAAAGTGGAGAAGGTGGCAGGATATTTTTTCTCGGAATGTTTCTCCTACTTACTCTTTTGATTGTTGGTTTGGAGTAGAAAAGGTGGTAGGGCACTCTCTTTCGGAATATTTTTTTTCACGTCCTCTTTTAATTGTGTTAAAAGTAGAGAAAGTGGTAAGACATCCTCCCTCGAAATTATTCCTCCTGGGAATGCAGTTGCGGTATGGGAGTGGAAAATGTAGCAGGGCACTCTCTTTCAGAATATTCTCTCCACATCCTCTTTTAATTGTGTTTGTTGAAAGTGGGGAAGGTAGTAGGGCACTCTCTCAAAATATTTTTCCCACTTTGATTTTTTATTGTTGGTTTGGAGTGGAGAAGGTGATAGGGCACTCTCTCTCAGAATATTTTTTCCACATTCTCTTTTAGATGTGTGTTGAAAGTGGGGAAAGTACTAGGGCACTTTTTTTCGGAATATTTTTTCCACGTTTCTCTCTGGTTACAAGGTGGTAGGGTACTACTATCCCACGAAATTTTATGGCATCTAGGAGAATGTGGTAGGGCACTCTCCCACGGAGCATTCCCCCTGAGTATACCTCCAGGAGAAGGTGGTAGGACACTCTCCCACGGAATTATTCCTCCTGAGGATTCATGATAGAGAGACTAATCTGGGAGATACCAACCAAATTTGGGTAGGGTTTTAACAATTTAACCGACACGTGAGCTCATGGTCAGTAGGACAGACATACATCATGTGCATTTGTTTGTAATTATTTAGGTGTACATAATTAATTTAGTTTGCATAATTGATAATATGTGTAACTACTAATTGTACTACTTGTCATAATTATTCTTTATGTGGTTGTTTGTTTGTTTGTTTGTTTGATTGCTTGTGATTATGACTTCTTAGTTTGGAGTGTGTGGCTTGTAAGTGATTATATGTGAGGATGGAGGCCGATATTTGAAACTATTATGAGCCAGAGGCCAAGATTTGATTATTTTGGATTGGAGGCCATGATTGATTGGGTCGAAGGCCATAATTTGGTAAGTTGGTAAAAGTTGATACGTGCTTTGACTTGTGGTGGTTTGTGTATTGATTGATTTTGCTTGATTCAAAGGCTGTGATTGATTATGTGATGGGTCGGAGGTCGTGATTAATTTATGTTTAAGGTTTATTAAAGTATGAAAAATCAAATTGGTTCAGTATAGACTTAATGAACCTATACTTGGTGTAGGTTGGTCATTCATACAATTTAAGTAACTTTTAAGACTTTATCATGGAAATATGAATTTGGATTTTGAATAAGTAACTGATAGTTTTTGAAAAGATTCATATATAAGATGAGCGATGATCACTGCGTTTGAAAATAACTTTCTTTTTTACATATCCTCTTATGACAATTCTAAACTTTCTGATGAGACCGTGTGGTTAGGTTCTCACTCCTTACAAACTTCTCTTTTTAGGAAGCGGACGAGGCAGCTTATGACGTGAATTCTACACTTTATGGTTGTATTATCATAGATATCTTTTCCCTCACCTTGTTATTGAGATTTATATTTTTGTAAAGTGGGATAGGAGCTGTTCATACCCTGGGTTGAGCTGACCGACCCAGGATGTTTAGCGACAAGGCGACCGACCTCTTCAGGTCAGACTATCCGACCTCTTCTCAAAAGAGCTTGGCCAAATCGACAGGAAAGCCCAATAAAGGGTCCAAATAGAGGAACACGACCCAAATCCAGAGGCAATCCCAGCCTACAGAGATAAATGCGGTTCCGTTGAAGATAAGCTGACCTCACCTAAAGATAAGATAAGATAAGATAACTAACTTATCTTATCTAGAAAGGTCACTTCTCACCATTATAAATACACTAGAGCACCCATGTATAACTCATACTCTGATTCTACTCAATACTTGCTTAATACCCTTGCTAACTTAAGCATCAGAGTCCCTTGCAGGTACCCCCACCCTCCGGGGACAAAGGAATCAGCACAACCACCAAGTCCAACAAGTCGGACACAACAGCTCCGGCCGTCTCCCACCAGCCGGACACGTTAGCACCGACCAGTATAGAAGATCTCATCCGAGATCGACCTACAGTTTCAGCTAACCCTCGAAACAGGAGCCATGATTGTAATGATGAGTAATGTTTGTAAGTTACTTATTTAAAGGATCCTTGTGTGTGTGTGTGTGTGTGTATGTGTGTAAAGTCATTGATTGGTATTATATGTATGTATGCTTGTAAAACGAAGAAAAAAGTATTTTCGGGTTTTCAAAAAAAGAAAACAGCGATACCGTTTTGTGTTAAAATCTCCTATTTTATCATCATACATGTATGAAAGTCGTTGTAATATCCGCTCTATTAGAGTAGCACAGGCAGAAACATAACGTTCTAATAGTAAGGATGTTACAGGGAAGGAAGGATACTCACATACTCACTATTTTTACATTTTTTCTTAGGTTTTGATGCTCATATATAGTTCTAATTAATGAGAGAAATTTAACTTCTCTCTAGGTTTTCTAAGTTTCTATTTTATTTTACTTCTAGTTTTGGATTTTGATCTTATTTAGTTGTAGTTTTGATCTTGTTTTATTACGTTTCTACACTAGTTTGCTTAAAATTTTTTATTGGGTCACTTTGTTTCATTTTACTATTTTAAGAACTTTGTGAATTCTTCATTTTTATTAGGAAAACAAATGTTTTATGTTTTATTCATACTTTGAGTTATTATTGTTGAATTTTTAATAGTGAATTGTTATATTTTTTGCTATTTCTTGAAATTTATGATATTTTCTTTTCATGCATACATAAAATGTTTACAATTAATTATGGAGTAGATTTTTTCTTTCTTGGCTTGAATTAAAAAATTTGATGACTTTGAGTCATTAATGTCCAATATTAATTGGTAATTTAGATTTGTTAGTTGATCTTGTTTTCACTAACGTTAATCTTTTACTAAATTCAATTAGTATGTTAGTTAAGATTTGTGAATTAAGATTAATTATGACTACCTGACTTTCCTCAATATTTACAACAAGAAATAGTGTAATTATCTACACCAAAATTTGACGGTTAAATTTTCCGTCGATATTTTTCAACGGCTTGTCGTCGATAAAATGAAAAAGGAATGATTAAAAATAAGATATTAAAATTGACGACAATGTCGTCTATTATTTGATAATTTTTTAAGCCCTCGCTACTATCGTCATATTACCGACGAAATTGGAGTCGGAATTTTTATTTTTTTAAAATCGACGGACGAGTTGTCTATTTTAATAATTAAAATATCGACAGTCCATGTTGTCGATAAATTTAGATGATAGAGATCTATTTTTTAGACTGAACGGACGGTATAGATTTATTATATAAAATAGACGAATAGAGCGTTGAATTTTATTTTAAATAAAATCCACAAAATAGCAGTCAATTTTTATCAACAAAAAACTACTCCCGCGTTTGTTTCCCGCGTCCCTACTCGCTTCACTCATCTTCCCAAAATTTAACTCCAAATCTTCAGATCTAGAGTGACGCTTCTTCTTCTTCTCCAACGACCGAGAGTAGAGACCAGAATGGAGTCACGGTCATGGAGAGAGGCAAAGAGCAGAGCTTCTTCTTCTCTGACTCCTGAGAAAACCCGCAGTCCTTCGCCTGAGAGCAGAGCTGCTGCTGCTTCTTCTTCTCCTCCTCCGCCGAGCCCGCTGCCATGCCATCCTCTTCATATAAGTTCCTCTCTCTCTCTCTCTCTCTCTCTCTCTCTCATTGTGATTTGTGAATTTTCATGTAAGCTCTTCTTCTTCCACAGGCTCGTCGTTGCAACGTCTTTGCCGGTCGTCGTCGCTGTGAACCCGTCGCCATAGCACGTAGCTGTCGCAACTTCTTGTAAGTTCCTCTCTGTCTCTCTCTAATTATTTTATTTATTTTTACAATTTTTGTATCTACTATTTTCATCATGAAATTCTGAATTTGCTGTTTGTTAAACCTAATTAGCATAATCAAATAGAAAATTACAGAAAAGAGAAAAGGAGAATTTTGTTCCTAATTAGTTCTCACCGTCAACGATGGAGATTTCAGGCGCCGTTCTAAGGAATTTCACGTGCCCGTCCTTTTCTATGCACATGAGTTCCCGTCGTGGTGGTGGTGGTGGTTGTGTTATGGTGCCGGTGAGGATGAGAGAAAAGGCGGTGGTGCATTGTTGCTGCAGGTTCAGTGATTCAGGGCATGTGCAGTATTACAGGGACGAAAAGAAGGAGTATGGAACCACTATGTTGAGCGCCAAGAAAAAACTCAAGATGCTGAAGAAACGTGTCTTTTTCATGATCTTTAAGGAAACCTAACTTCGGTAATTTAATTATTTTTACATCTTGTTGCTGTTTGGACTAATGATTTAGTTGCATAGGGTTGAAATCAATTTTAACAGGTTTAGAATAATGCATTTGAACATGTGATTCCATTGATTATTTGGTGAATTTAGTTACATCATAATAAATGCATGTTATTGTTGTTAGCCTTTAAAGTGATTGACAGAGTCTCAAGTTTTGTTCAATGAAAAATTTTGATAGGATTCCTATTTGATTTGACATTTATTTTGGTGAATTTATGCTCTGATTTACTAATTTGTTGTTTATTTTACTTTTGTTAATGTGGAATCTAGCTCGGCATGACAAATTCCAGAGTGTATTTTCGAATTTATGTTTTCTGGTTTTCTTATAGAAAATTTCATCCGTTTTTAATAACCTTGTGTAGAAGCTTCATATCTTGTAATATGCTTTCTCCATATCTCATATTTTCTGATTCTTCCCTGCAGCTGCTTTGGTTTTACCTGTTATATGTCTTTAGCATGGTTCTAAGCACCATCTGGTAACATTCTCTTTCCACAGTAGTCGACTGAGAGATATGCTTTTCCCCTTGCCACCTCGGCTGAAGAGAATGCAATGTCAGTAACAACTAATTTATTTGGTTCAGATTCACTTAGTTTAACCCCTTTTATCTTCAATTTCACGTTATGTTGTTATTTTTAGGCAATGATAAACGATTCTTTTTTCGTTTTTTTTGTTTCTTAGGTTCCTTGATATATTGCATGAAGCTCCCTCCACATGGCAGCTTATCATCCGTACTTTATGGTATGCACTATATATGGATCTTTATTTATTACAACATTTTTGGTTTCTTACTACTTTGTTCATCATCAGGGCCATGAGAGAAGCTCAATTGGAGTCTCAGATTTAAGATTATTTTGGGAACTGCCGAGGAACTTTGCTATCTTCATGAGAGATGTCAAAGAAGGATCATTCACAAGGATATCAAGGCTTTTAATATTCTTCTCTCTGAGACTTTTGAGCCTCAGGTCGAGCATAAAAAATAATTACTATGTATTTGTGTATAAATATATGTGTGTGTTTTTAACTTCAGAATTTCTTATGCTTCTAGATCACATTAGTTACATAATCTTAATTTTCTTTTTCTGATTCAATCTCCAGTTATCTGATTTTGGCCTAGCAAAGTGGTTACCTGACCTATGGACTCACCATACTGTTTCCAAAGTAGAAGGCACATTCGGGTCTATACATTTATAACAAGTTTCTTAGTATATTCTTTGTAGATAGTAGTGTACTTAACCCTTTGATTCTGATTTGTTGTCACTAACAGGTACCTTATCCCTGGATTCTTCATGCATGGAATAGTAGATGAGAAAACTGATGTATATGCTTACGGTGTGCTATTATTGGAGCTAATTACTGGAAGACAAGCTTTGGATAGCTCACAAAAAAGTCTTATCATGTGGGTATGTAATTGTCCAAATAAGTGATTATTATAACATTGAAAACTAGCATAGTCTTGTGCTAAGTGAAAACTCGTGCAGTTAAATGATTTGACTAAATTGTGCAGTTATTTTTAGGCAATGATAAATGATATATTCGCTCACCGCAAGCCTGCAAGGGTTTTTGAAAGTGTTTTTTATTGCATGTTACTGCCAAGTTCAAATTTGTTCTTTGTTTTAATTAATCGGTTGTTGGCTGATTGATTTGGCAGGCATTGATGTTTTGGTTGAATTGAAAAAGTTGTTTGAGTTGTTATGCATATCTTGTGTTCGTTCAAATTACTGAGTGAGTTGGCTTGTTGTTTCTTTACATTTTAGGCAGGTTATGCTACCTTAGCCATAGGAACTGAGTGGATTTTTCGCCCCAAGCAAGAAGTGATCTCTCTGGTGCTTTGTAGTTGCGATGTTCTTCTTTTGCTGTTAACAGGTTTTTTCCTTGCATTGCTCTTGTTTCATTCTCGAAATGAAGTTTTTCTATTGGGAAAAAAATTTAGCAAAATTTCAAAATTTTTTTACATAAGAATAAATTTTAAAAAAAGTAGCATTATATAACAACCAGGGCAGAGGAGTGGGCAGTGGCCCTTCTTCTTTGAATAATTCTACCACCTCCGTACCAATTAACAGTAGATGTTTAATTGAAAGAAAGAATAAATAAATCTTAAATTAATGATGGTTAATTGAACCTCAAACAGACCATGTCATAGTTAATTCTAGTTCTCTAGCTGGATTCCTTGTTCTTATTTGATATGCAACTACTAAATATGTTTTGACTAATTACAACATATAATACATTAGTTTTTTATAATTTGAGTGAAGCCATTAAGTGGAATACAGTGAAGTTTCACACTAAGGCCTTAAGGGATTGAATAATATATAGCAAGATTTTAGAACTATGCAGAACATGAAGTATATAAGAGGGCATGTATTGCAGCACCAGCACATATAAAATGAGGGGAAGAAAATATATAAGAGGTCCCATTTATGTCCACCAATATAATTTCTATATGTTGTTCCATTTCTCCATTCTACTCTTCATGTTAATTAATTAGCTTCTTCTTTCTTTCTCCATTGCAAGCACCTCCTCAAGTCTAATGTTGATTCTTCTTCGCTCCATTCTTTACATATCCTCTTAGCTTAATTCCTAGCTAGAATAGGACTAGATTTTTTACATGCTTTCCTGTCAAATATTTATTTTCTTAGTTATTCAATTATTATTCAATACATACACTACTTTGAATAATGGTACGACTCTAAAGTTTCATTGAAGAAGTTTTAATTTAATGCCCATTTATTATATAATATTGAACAAGTTTCTTTATACTAAAGGATTATTTATTATTTTGATAACTTTGTAAATTTATTATCTAAACAAATTTCTTTATACTAGAAGATTATTTATTATTTTGATAACTTTGTAAATTTATTATCTAATATTTAGTATAAATTTTATTTTTATATTTAAAAGTTTATTTGTCTTGTTATCTAATATTTTGTGTAAATTTTATTTACATTAATTGTTTATTATTTTTCAAATAGAAAAATAATTAAAAAATATAACTATTAAAATCGACGACAGCGTTGTCGCTTTTTAAATTTAAAATAGACAAATAAAAAAATATAGACAAAGAATTTATCGGTATCTAAACAATTAAATTGACGGTCATTGTGTCGCTTTTATTGAATCAAATATTGATAAAAATGTTGTCGATTTTATATAATAATATCGATGGCAATGTTGTCGATTTTATTAAGAAGGCAAAATTCACAAACTCATTATAGACGGAAATATGGTCGATTTTATTGAATCAAATATCGACAAAAATGTCGTTGATTTTATATAATAATATCGACGGTAACGTTGTCGATTTTAGTTAAAAGGTAAAATTTTCAAACTCATATTATAGACGAAAATGTTGTCGATTTTATCAAATTATTATCGACGACTAGACAAGTCGTCGATTTTATTAGAATTTTGTAAAATTGACAAGTTTAATAGCGACTACTGCTGCCGTCTGTTTTTCTGTCAATTTTTAATATTATCGACGGTCTAGCCGTCGATTTGGCCATCAATTTTAACGATGTTTTTTGTAATAATTTAGAGGTTGACAAAGTAGGATTAACTCTTAATAATAGCCATATTTATAGTTAATGACAAGGATATGAATCCTTGACTCTCAACCCTAACCAATACCCTTTAAGCACTTGAATTTCACCTCTTTGTTAGTTTATTTCTATAAATATTTCTAGTTCAATTTAGTTACTTATTAGTGTAGTCGTTATTTTAATTATTGCTCCTTTAGTTGCGTAATTGCATAATTGCGTTTAAATCCCGATTTTCATAGCCAATGATCAAGTCCAAGGGAGAAGATCCGAGATTAAAACTTTCGGTATTTATTTTGAATTTGTGACATTTTCACTAAATTTTGACAGTGTTTGTTGTCGGTTTAGGATTATATCTACGACGCCTTTAAACTTTTAAACTTGTAAAATTCTAAATTGGTCTTTAGCCCTCATCAATAATACAACATGCATTGTTCAACTTAAGGGTGGATATATTAAAAGTAACTGAATAAAACGTATTTTCTCTAAATTTCTCTTCACTTATGATCTTTAAAATCAAATAATAATCTGACAGATTTATTCACAAATTCACTTCTAAGATCTTCCTTAAAAGATTATTGGTATATCAAATTAGATGTGATAATTTTAAAATTTTGAATAATGTCGTCAAGAAGGAGAAATTGTATAATTTTTTTCTTCGTCAAATTTTTGTTTTATTGAATTTTTTTATAAGATTTTGTTGATTAAAAATTTTAAATCAACTTGCATGAACTAGAATCTTCATGAAACATGGTTAAAGAATTAAAGAAGCAAAGTTTGAGTTGAAAACAATAATTATCTATTTACTAGAAGATGTTGGAAGCTTGAAGATTTTTGAAGAACATTCAAGAGAGTAGTACAACTACAACATTCTACAACATTGAAGAATTCAAAATCAAATTGAATTAAAATTAGAAGATTATAGAAACTAGATGAATACAAGTTGAAAGATGATTCATGAAGCCAACTCATGAAATGGTAGTCATTACAAAATTGATTTGTGATTTATAAATTATTATTTTAGTAGGAAGCATTGCCTATATAAAGGCACATATGCCTTGTGTATTGTATATTCCATGAAATGAAAAAAAGATATGATTACGTGAAGTCCTTCTTTGTTCTATTATTTCATATGAGTGTTGGTGAAGTTGAGAGATAAAAAATATGATAGCGTCATTTATATGAGTGAGTGATCCTAGGGCCAATTGAAGTGTGGGTATTATATTTACATTTGGTATCAGAGCTGGTTAATCCAGCGCTGGGTGTTTCAGAGTTTGTGAGGTGTGAAAGAGTTCTTACATAGTTGTTTATTCATAGAATCGGTATGGCAAACACTTTCAATATTGTATGGTCCGGTCCTAAGTTAGATGGAAAATTTGATTATAGTTATTGGGAGACTTTGATGTCTGCCCATTTGAAGGCCCAGAACCTATGGAATTTCATTGAACCGGGTTTGCAAGAAGGAGCAGATGCTACCCAACAGAGGAGAGATCAATTGGCGCTATCTCAAATTCATCAAGGAGTAGATTATACGGTGTTTGGCAAAATAGAAAATGCTAAAAGTGCAAAAGAAGCATGGAACACGTTGAAGCTGTCATATAAAGGTGTAGAAAAAGCTCAGAAAGCAAAGCTACAGTCTTTGAGAAGAGAATATGAAATGTACGAGATGTTTAGTTCAAAAACTGTTGAGCAATATTTTACTCGTGTTACAGACCTTGTCAATAAGATGAGAGTCTATGGAGAAGATATACCCGATAGCAAAGTGGTGGAGAAAATTCTTCGCACCATGCCGATGAAGTATGACCATGTGGTGACTACGATACTAGAGTCTCACGATATGGATATCATGACGATTGCAGAGTTGCAAGGAACCATGGAAAGCCACATCAGTAGAATATTGGAGAAATCAGAAAAGTCAATCGAGGAAGCCCTGAAAAGTCGAGTGAATTTAAACAATGTTGCAGCATTAAGTCATACAAAAGAAGGACGAGGTCATGGTTTCAATTTTCAAAGTAGAGGCAGAGGAAGTTTCAGAGGTAGAGGTCGTTTCAATTATAACCAAGGAAGTTACAATAATTTTACACCACCTAATCAAGGAAGAGGTGGAACAAATTTCAGGCCTGTCAACCGAGGAAGAGGTCGAGGTAATTTTTATCAAGAAAGAACCAATTTCAATTGCTTTCATTGTGGAAAGTATGGACACAAAGCAGCATATTGCAGATTCAAAATGGTGAATAATAATCAAGCACACGTTGCAGAAAATCAACATCAAAATACTGATGACAATCCAGGTACTCAGACTTTATTTTTTACAAGTAATTCATGTGCTGAAGATGAAAATATATGGTACTTGGATAATGCTTGCAGTAATCATATGTCTGGTAGAAAGGAGTTATTTTCTTCATTAGATGATTCAGTTAAACTATTATTGAAGTTTGGTAATAGTACAAAGATCCCTATTGAAGGAAAAGGGAACATACTAATTAGATTGAAAGATGGTTCTCTGAGTTATATTTCTGATGGTTTTTATGCTCCTGAACTTGATTGCAATTTACTGAGTATGGGGCAATTATCTGAGAAGGGATATAAGATGATAACTTATCATGGATATTGCACTGTATTTGACAACAATGGAAGGTTCATTGATAAAGTAAAGATGACTTCAAACAGAATGTTTCCGTTAAAAATTCAACATGTTAATCCCTCTTGCATGAGTTCTGTGATACTTGATGATAACTGGTTGTGGCATATGCGGTTTGGGCACTTTTATTTTTCTGGCCTAAACTACCTGTCAAGAAAAAGACTTGTTTCTGGTCTACCACGGATTCATATTCCCAATTGTGTTTGTGAGATTTGTCAATTGGGAAAGAAGCATAGAGATCCATTTCCTATAGGAAAGTCTTGGAGAGCTAGAAGATTACTTGAAATTGTGCATTCAGATCTCTGATCTATAGAAGTTTCAAGTAATGGTGGTAGCAGGTACTTTATCACTTTTATTGATGATTTTAGTAGATATATATAAGTATACTTTCTGAAGAAAAAATCAGAAGCATGTGATGTCTTTAAGACATTCAAGGCGTTTGTCGAAAAACAAAGTGGCTGTAAAATCAAAATTCTCAGAATAGACAGAGGAACAGAATATCTTGCATGTTCAGAATACTTTAAGCAACACGGAATTTAACACCAACTAACAACTAGATACACTCCTTAACAAAATGGAGTTGGTGAAAGAAAGAATAAAATCATCATGGATATGGTCAGATGCATGCTCAAGTCAAAACAAATGTCTAAAGAGTTTTGGGCAGGAGCAGTCGCAACAGCAGTTCATATTTTAAATAGGTGTCCAACAAAGAGTGTTCGTGATAAAACTCCAGAGAAAATTTGGAGTGGAAAGCGGCCTTTCATTCATCATTTCAGAATCTTTGGGTGTATCACTTATGCCCATGTACCAGATCAATTAAGGAAGAAGTTAGATGACAAAGGCGAGAAGTGTATCTTTATTGGCTATAGCACAGACTCAAAAGCATACAAGTTGTACAATCCAGAAACAAAGAAAGTAATCATCAGCAAAGACGTGACATTTGACGAGAAAGCCATGTGGGACTAGGACACAAAGACAGAAAAGCATCTGATTGTAATTTCAAATACATGTGATGATGAAGAAGAAAGACAACCGGATGCAACCGAACAACCAGAATCATCTAGAAGACCTCAAAGAGAGAGGAGACTACCTGCTAGATTAGCAGATTATGAAATTGGCAATGACAACGATCCGTTCGATAAAGAAATCATAAATTTTGTTTTATTTTCAGATTGTAAGCCGTTGAACTTTGAAGAAGCCTTTAAAGACAACAATTAGAAGAAAGCAATGGATGAGGAGATTCATGCCATTGAGAAAAATGACACATGGTTGCTGATAGATTTACCAGTAAATAAGAAGTCGATTGGAGTAAAGTGGGTTTACAAGACTAAGTACAAACCCAATGGTGAAGTTGATCGTTTCAAAGCAAGATTAGTTGCCAAGGGATATAAACAAAAGCCAGGTATCGATTATTTTGAAGTATTTGCTCCTATTGCTAGGTTAGACACTATTCGTATGATTATTTCACTCTCGGCTCAAAATAAGTGGAAGATACATCAAATGGATGTTAAGTCTGCATTTCTAAATGACACTTTAGAAGAAGAAGTGTATGTTGAGCAACCTGCAGGATATGAAGTTTTTGGAAAAGAAAATAAAGTTTACAAATTGAAGAAAGCTTTGTACGGGTTAAAGCAAGCACCAAGAGCGTGGTACAAGAAGATTGATTCTTATTTTACTCAGAATGGTTTCAAAAGATGTCCATTTGAACATACTCTTTATATCAAGTTCGTTGAACCTGGAGATATCTTGATCGTGTGTCTTTATATTGATGATTTAATCTTTACTGGCAATAATTTGAAGATAATTGTAGAATTCAGGGAGGCTATGATAAAGCACTTTGAAATGACAGATATAGGTTTGATGTCTTACTTTCTTGGCATTGAAGTAGTTCAAAGAGATGATGGAATTTTCATTTCTCAGAAGAAATATGCAAATGATATTTTGAAGAAATTTCAAATGGAGCACTCAAAACCAGTTTTTACTCCAGTCGAAGAGAAGTTTAAATTGCTGAGAGAAGATAAAGGAGGAGCAGTAAATCCCACATACTACAAAAGCTTGATTGGAAGTCTAAGGTACATGACTGCAACTAGACCAGATATTGTGTTTGGAGTTGGTTTGCTTAGCAGATTTATGGAGGAGTCTTGTACCAACCATTTGCAAGCGGCAAAGAGAATTCTTCGATATATTAAAGGTACTTTAAATGATGGAATTTATTATGAGAATACTAATAAAATAAACCTTGTTGGCTACACTGACAGTGATTGGGCTGAAGATATAGAAACAAGAAAAAGTACTTCAGGGTTTATATTTCATCTTGGTTCTGGTGCAATTTCATGGTCGTCAAAGAAACAACCAGTAGTAGCACTATCTACAGCAGAAGCAGAATATATAGCAGCAACAAGTTGTGCAACACAAGTAGTTTGGCTAAGAAGAATTCTTGAGGAATTGAACGAGAAACAAAGTACTCCAACAACAATATTTTGCGATAACAAGTCAGCTATTGCACTTTGCAAAAATCCAGTATTCCATGGAAGATCGAAGCATATTGATATTCGGGTTCATAAAATCAGAGAGTTGATAAATAAGAAAGAAGTTGTGATCGAGTATTGTTCAACTGAAGAACAAGTTGCTGATATATTTACAAAGCCATTAAAGACCGAGTTATTTTCCAAATTGAAGAAGATGCTTGGAATGATTAATTCTGCAAGTTTGATTTAAGGGAGGCAATGTTGATTAAAAATTTTAAATCAACTTGTATGAACTAGAATCTTCATGAAACATGGTTATGTTGGGAATAAGGAGTATGACCACAATTCAATCAATCATGTGTCAAATAATTTGTTATTGTTATTATATTAAAATGTTAATATAATAAGGTCCTTGATTAAATTTAGAGATTTATCATTGTGATAGTGATCATAATATTGAGAGATAAATCTTTTATAATTTAATCTAAATTGTTCTTGGTCATAGGATTATTAAAAAGGACATTAATAATTCGGAAAGATCAATATATATATATAATGGTCTTCATTGGATGAAGATTAATAGATCTCATTTATTAAATTATATATATAGATGGTGCATATAAAAATATGACCATTGAATTGACTCACTTTGAGAATTCCTAATGGTTATAATTGACGCATATTTGTCAATAGGAAATTCTCAAGATGAACATAATAATAGAGTTTCCTTTGACCTGCGACTATCATAGTAATTAACAACGTATTTATTATACTTTGATTCCGGACACCTAATACCCTAGGATGCTAGTTGAATGGATATTGGGTATGATTTAAATACTTGTAGAATTAATGATCAGTCAATAAGGAATCCGTCAACTCTCGGTAAAGAGTTTGGGCTCTATGATTATAATGAATGAGATGAATAAAACCTTGGTCAAGGAGATTGAATGAATGAAGAAATGAGTTTCTTAGGTCATTCACAGTTCATTATAATAATGGTAACATGTTAGAGTTTGACAATTAAACCATACTCTAAGGGTTAACCAAGAGCTGAAAAGATGGAAGAAATTATACTTTGTTCTTCTAAGGTTCTTAGTAAAAATATGTTACGTCATACTATCGGGTCGTTGAGGAGTGTTGCTAGACGCCAACATTGATTAGTAAATTTAGTACGACTAATTTACTACCCGCTTAGTATTGAACCTATGGGGTCACACACTAACGAGTGTTCTAACCTTTGCTATAGAATTATTTAATTATTATTTTGATTTGATCAAATAAATAATTATATTAATTCAAATGGAATATTATTATATTCTTTGCTAGCACCAAGAATATAATAATAGTATGATAATTGAGAATATTAAATGAGATTTGAGAATAATTAGTTATTCTATTTCTGAATTTGGATGAGATCCTAACTGATTCTATTTTCAAATTGAGTTATGATATGATTCATAAAATTTGAATGATTCAGATTTGGAATTTCAAGATATGATTTAAATTTGAATTGAGAATCAAAATTAAAAATTAGTAACAAATCTCATACTATATATATGTACGTCAAGAGTACAGAAAAGTAACGAGAATAAAGAGAGAATAACAAAAGTTTTATTCCTTTACCTCTATACACATAAATGTATGTGAGCCTAATTCTTGGAGAAGAATTTTATGGTGTGCAAAGAGTTGCAAAGAGGTTCTCAATTTAGATCAGATATCCATTGGTCAAAGTGTTGACAGCAAAATGTTGGTTTCGGTGTGGATACGCATAGAGTCTTTGTACAATCGAATAATAAAGTTTTTACTAAAGCGTCTAAAGGTATTTAGATCTGATCTATATATTATTATTGGAATAAAGTTTAAACACAAAAATAGATCTTTAGGATTACCTTCTTTTCTTCCGCTGCGTGTTATGAACACATGGTAATCCTACAGGTTAAAGAATTGAAGAAGCAAAGTTTGAGTTGAAAACAATAATCATCTATTTACTAGAAGATGTTGGAAGCTTGAAGATTTTTGAGAACATTCAAGAGAGTAGTATAACTACAACATTCTACAACATTGAAGAATTCAAAATCAAATTGAATTGAAATTAGAAGATTATAGAAACTACATGAATACAAATTGAAAGATGATTCATAAAGCCAACTCATGAAATGGTAGTCATTACAAAATTGATTTGTGATTTATAAATTATTATTTTAGTAGGAAGCAATGCCTATATAAAGATACATATGCCTTGTGTATTGTATGTTCCATGAAATGAAAAAAGATATGATTATGTGAAATCCTTTTTTATTCTATTATTTCATGAGTGTTAGTGAAGTTGAGAGATGAAAAATATGATAGCGTCATTTATATGAGTGAGTGATTCTAAGACCAATTAAAGTGTGGGTATTATACTTACAGATTTTTAATAAAACAATTCTTATCATAAGGGATATTATAATTTTTTTATTAAAATTTTTTTAATAATTTTTTTAATAAAATTTTAATGAGGCATATCCTTATCGACATATAAAGGGAAGTGTTATGAAAGTCAATACCCCACATAATAAATTTGGTCAATCTTAAAATTCAAACTATATATCAAAATCACATATATATAGTCGATCATGGAAATCAGATCATGTATCAATATCAAGTAAGGCTCCCTCAGAATTGTTGGTGTATGCCTATAAATAAGTATATTATGAATGAACAAAAAGATAATGAAATACAAAAGTTAGAGAATATTATTAATGGAGTTCTCTATTCACGCTTTTTTATTTTATATCTATTATATTTATTTATTTTACAATATTCTTTTATTTTCCCCCTTTAATTTTCACATTTATCATATAAAAAAATATTTGATTTTTTAATAAATTCTAATTAAATAGTAGAAAAGTATAAACATAAAATTAAATAATTTTAATATTTATTTATTTTTTATGATATTAAAATAATAACATATTAAATAAATAATTTATTAATATGAATATTTTACATATTTTATTCATTAATTTATTTTAAAGGCATATATTAAAAGTATTAGAGCATCTAATCTATATTATTTATGCTATATTCTTTATAATAATAAAGGATAAAAATTAAAGTTTTAGGCAAAAATTGATATATGAGTTTTTTAAAAGTATTTTTATTATGAATGATATTAAATATAAAATTATTATTTTTTAGTAGAATTTTCTATAAAAGAATATAGCGTCACCAACTATATGATTCAATACTATATGATACAATATTTGATTATATAAATTTTAAGTTTTGGCCCTTCTTTGTAAGATTCTTGTATCTGCCCCTATCAATGATTAGTTTTTTTTTTTTAATCAATAGAGAAAAACCAGTAGTTCTTTAGTAGATATTGAACAATTTTAATGTGGGCAAGGCATTTATATATTATGATCCATTGATTTAGTGATTTAGTAATGTCAGTTTAATTATTCGGAAAAGTATAGATAAACAATGAAAATATTAAATAATGTAAATAATAGATATATCGGATATTTATTTTATTAGTATACGGATGATTATTTTAATATTAAAATTTAGAGGTTTAATTTGGAGGTGTAATGCGTTTTTATTTGATTGGTGGTTGTTCATATTGTTCAACAAAATCATTGTCCCCTTAGCATTTTCCTAATTATTTATGTTGTTAAAATGTAGATGAACTATCTTATCTTCTACCAAAATCTGTATCCACCAAAATTGTCCACTCCAAATGTTTCCTTGTTAAGATGTGCATGAACATAATGAAATGAGTCTTTTTATTTATTGACTATGACAGCAAAGATAGCTTGTATAAGCTATCCATACCCTTTGATGAAGAAGCTACCGTCAGCAATGACTCAGAAGGAAACCTTTCTAACTAAATAGAAGAGAATTGATGAATAAAAATGCAGCTGCTAGTAACTTAATAAAAAGTAAAATAATTGAATATGATCACTCGGACTACCATGAGATCACGCCGAAAATGCGCTTTAATAAAGAATAACCTGTGGTTTACGCGGGATTAGTTAGCAGATGCGGATAAAGTAGCTCATTTAGAAGAGGATGAGTTCATGTTCTTTACTCCACTTTCAATGGAAAGGCAAAGTTTGGACAAGTGAGTGTTAGGATTTGGTTAAATTAGTCCCATATTGCTTAGGATAGTAAATGGAGTGGGTGGCTTAGACTATAAATATGAAGCTAAGTTCTTCATTTGTTTTTGCACCAGTCAGAAACACTTTAAACTTGTATCTGATTTTTTCTTTTCCTTTGTACTCTTTGATTAGAGAGTGTTGTGATGTGTAGTTAGATATTTGCTTTGAGAGTGTGTGGGTGTACTGGGGTGCCGGTGTTAGAGAAAAAGAAGTCTATGTGTTGTAATAATTTTCACATAGTGATATTTTCTGGTTGTCATTTGACAATGGCCGTGGTTTTTTTCTCCGGTAATTGGAGTTTCCACGTTAAATTCTTGTGTTGTGATTGTGTCTATTTTATTTCTCTGTCAAATGTGTTTTCTCAAGGGGGAATGGTGTCTTATTCCCAACAAGTGGTATCAGAGCTTCAGTTCGGTGGGGTTTATTCTTAGTATGCTCTGTGGTTGTAGCCTAGTCTGACCTTTCACATCAGAAAAGAATTTTGTTTTGTGGCTTGAGGTTGATCTTTGGTTGCTGTTGTTGTTGCTGGAAGGCAGTGTGACACTGTGAGAGTGCAGTTTGGAAAGGTTCTGGCTAATGAAAGACTTGGTATTTAAGTGTGTCCATTGTGACCCACCTCTCTTTCCTGGGGACCCTTCCTAGTGCATGGTCTACAGTTGAGTTATACTATTCTAGTATACGATTGCAACAATGTCAGGATATTCAAGTGCTGTGAAGCTTGAAATAGAGAAATTTGATGGAAGAATCAATTTTGGCTTGTGGCAAATACAAGTCAAGGATGTGTTGATATAATTAGATTTGCACAAGGCGTTGAAGACAAGAAGTATCCTCATGGTATTACTGCACTGCCATGGATAAGGATAAGTTGTGGCAATTGGGTCCACAATTGCACACGGGCATTGGTTAGCGTTGAGATGCAAGGTGTGTGGCGGAGTTAGGTCGATGGCTGAAGAACTTCTAGGAAAAACCAATTTGGAAGTTGCACCATGAATTTTCAGCAAGGTTTCGATCTGTACCAAGGCGAAATGCTTGGAGTGGTCTAATTCCAAGTGAGTATACTTTCATGGTGGAGTATGATAGTTCTCTGAACTATGATTGTCGGTATAGACAATGGCAGCAAAGGATTGTCAGTGTTGACAATGGAAACTGAAGATGTGTGACTATTTCAATCAAGGTGGAGATTGTTAGAATTTGGTTAAATTAGTCCCACATTGCTTAGGATAGCAAATGGAGTGGGTGGTCTAGGCTATAAATATGACGCTAAGTTCTCCATTTGTTTTTGTACCAGTCAGAAACACTTTAAATTTGTATCTGATTTTTTATTTTCCGTACTCTTTGATTAGAGAGTGTTGTGAGGTGTAGTTAGATATTTGCTTTGAGAGAGTGTGAGTGTACTGGGATGCCGGTGTTAGAGAAAAAGAAGTCTATGTGTTGTAACAATTTTCACATAGTGATATTCTCTGGTTGTCATTTGACAACGGCCGTGATTTTTTTCTCCGGTAATTGAAGTTTCCACATTAAATTCTTGTGTTATGATTGTGTCTATTTTATTTCTCTGTCAAATGTATTTTCTCAAGTGGGAATGGTATACTATTCCCAACAGTCAGATTAGAGAAAGGACTATTTTTCCCTCCAAGCATGCATTCAAAGAGATAGTAAAAGTGTATATTATAAAAAACGGGAGATTAATTGTGTACAAGAAAAATGATAAGATGATGGCAAAGGTAGTTTAATCTGTAAGTCAGACAATTGTGGTTTATGTATGCATCAATTAACAAGGTACAACAGTATTGATAAATCAAGAAGTTCAATGACAATTATGAGTGCGAGAGAGGAAGCTTGCAAATAGAGCTGCAAACACAAATTGGGCTACGCAACAACTTGTGAGAAAATTGCAAAAGCATCCAACACTTGAGCATAGTGAGGTTGTTGGGTGGTTTAAATCCAAGTGTGCAGTAAAGATCCCTAGTGCAACAATAACAAAGGCACGGGGTGCTATTAGAAAGATAGCGGATAGAGCTATGAAAGAGCGATATTAGATGGTTTTAAGATTATGCAAATGAGCTTCTGAAGAGCAATCTAGGTTTAACAATTCAAGTTGGAGTACTTTCGATAACTGATAAACCACCAATATTTCACAGAATATATATATATGCTTTGATGGGTGTAAGAGGAGGCTCAAGGCTAGTTGTAAGTCTCTAACAGACTTAAATGGTGCATTCATGAAGACTTAACATAGAGATTAATTATTGTCAGCAATTAGACAAGATTTAAACAACCATATCTTTGTTATTGTATATGTCAAGATAAAATAAATTGAACGTAGTTTCTAGAGCTCATGCACCATGACCTGGGGAATTTTACAAGGAGAATGGGTGTGTTTCATGTGAGATAGCCGAAAGGTATGTAAATACATAAGGAATATTTTAATTTAATGAAACTGGGATAATTGTCTAATCATTATTAATCATTATTTGGTATTGTAAATGTTGGAATTTTGGGTTTAACTATATTCTTGCAACTTGACTTTTTGTGATAATTTTATGTGAAATACTTAGTTTTTTGTGTATAACTTTGTTTTGCAACTTACATAACCCTCTTTTGCAACCAAAACTCTTCGGGTTGAATATATATAGCCATTTATACTGGGAAGTTGTTAATGAAAGATTTGGTTAAATAAATTGTTAGTTATTTATTTATTTAAGGTTCATGAACTCTATTTTCATCTACATTCATGGTAAAAGTTCTATTTTCAGATACTAAAAAGAAGAGTTTGACATTCTTGCAAATATGATAAAAAGATTATTTTAATTTATTGTTTAAAACTGAAGGACTATTTTGATTAATTTAAGAAACTAATGGAATATTTTAATTATTATCGTATCATTTTTGTTAACGTTAATTTGGCAATTGACGCAAAAACTATTTTAATTTACAATTTAGAGTTGATGGATCATTTTAATTAATTTAAAAATGAAGGGACTATTTTAATTATCAAGTTAGAACTGAGGACAATATAGTCCTTATTTGTCTATGGGAATCTTCCATTACACCAAGAAAAAAGGTCTCAACAGAATCTCTTTCCCACCAATTTTCCTAAACCCAGCCTCCCATGCCCAATCATCAGCACGGTGCAGCAGCCAAGAATAACCATCGCTACCCGAGTACGCCAAAGACGAGAACAAGTTCCAACTCCACTAAGATCATACCGGAGGATTTCATCCCTTAAACCATTAGGAATTATTGTAAGCATCATAACATCCTTTTTAAGTAGCAGGTTGGTATCTCAAATGCAAATAATCTCCATTTTGGCTCCAACACTAGCAGATCTCATCCAGGGAGCAAACCAGAAACGGTCCTTAAGGGTGTGTGTGATTGGGGGAATTATAGAACATTTCCAGAAAATTTAAGTGGAAATATGAAATTCCTATATATGGTTCAAAGTTAAAAAAAACATTCTAAGGTAACTTTTATTGGTTGGAATTGAATTTCCATCTCCTCCCTCGTTATCTTTCATTCCAATGGGAATGGAACGTAAATAATGAAACAAAAAGACTAAATTACCTCTATTATTTAATACTATATTTCACTTCTTTATTTTTTTCTGAAGAACTAAATCCTAGCAGAGCAGTTTTTTTTCTAAATTAGTGAGCTTCACCAACACCACCGCTACTGGAGCCGGCACCGGCACCGGCACCGGCACTGCCATTACTCTAAATAGAAGATTCCTCTCCTTCTCTTCTCCGATTCATGTTCGCACTGCTTTTCTCTGTGAATTTTTTTTTGAATCTCATATTAAGGTTTGAGTTTTTTTCCCAAATCAGTGGAGGCTTCACCAACGCCACCGCCATCGGAGCTACACCGGCGCCACCGTTACCCTAAACGGAAGACTGGTTTCCTTCTCTTCTTCAAGTTCATGTTCGCATTATTTATCTCTGCAAATTCTCTTTGAATCTCTCATTAAGGTTTGGGTTCTTTTTATGCTTTCTACATCATATTACACTAATTTCCTGCAATAGACTGCTAATTTGATTAGTTATTTTTTATTTTGCTTAATTTTTTATACGCTCTTTGTGATTAGCATGCAAACAACATGTTTGATGATTTGCCTCAATAAAGAGTTTAAGCTTTGAACATATTTTTACATGCTTAATTGGGCTTGAATCTGACAAAAACATATTTTTACATGCTTAATCTTGTCTTAATTTGACTTTTCGTGCTGTGTACTTCATGAGCCATGCTACAATGCACTACTAAGCTTGCATTACTATTGCTCTGCTTCTTTATTCTGTCTTGATGAATTTTACATACTAGAAATAATGTAAAGTTGTTTTGGTGGCAATCTAATTTTCAACTACTGGATCTGTAGGATCTAGTTTTCCAGTTTTAAAATGTATTTTGGTGTGCATGTTCTGGTATACTTGTATGTTCTGGTGATATTTGTTACAGTTTCGTATGATAGTGCAAGTTTGTTCAATTATTCGATCTACATGTTTACAGATTTTGGCATATAATAAGAAGCCCTTTAAGTTTTCCTCCGATGCTTCTTCAATTTATTTATTCTGGTTTATTTGTTTGTTGATATATTTTAGACTGTTTGAAAATTGAATTAGCCAACTTACTTAGTAGAACAAGGATCAGTTGTAATTGTATTTGTTGAGAACTGATATTTCTATACTGCTATTACTAAATTTGATATGTGATCATTGGTTCTTTTCTTTCTTATTAACAACAATTCGAGAGTGGAATGACTCTTGTATGATTCCTATGTGCAGTTAATGTTTTGATTCAAGTGATTTGAATAAAGTCTTGAATTAGATTGAAGGATGACTAGGTGAACGAGCATTAGCTCATTACCATTAATGTACATGTAAAATTCTCTAAACCACAATGAACTTTGATTTATTTTTTCTTGATTTGATAAATCTAAATGTTAGTTTATATATAAAAAAATGAATTCAAAAAGAAAAAATGTAAATTTTGGTACTACAATCAATTTTAATGCATTAATCTTTTAGTTGATTGACTTTGGATAAAAAAAAATGTAAAGTGATTCTCTTATAGTTATACTCTTCACTGAGTGAAGTCTTGAAAGGGTACAAGAGTAAATAGATTAACCGACAAGTTCATTGATTCCCCCTCCCCTTTTCTTTGTTTGAAGTTTCTGTTTTTCTGAAATGGGTGTCTCCCATGATTTCTCACTTCATTGGTCAATGCTTTTGTGTCATTGAAATGTCTCCATTTGGTAATAATGTGTCTCTGTCTCTCTATATTTGTGTGTGTGCATTTTCAAGTAATGTTTGTTTTTCTTACTTTGCTTTTGGTAATTCATTTGCTTTAGTTTTAGTTCTTGATTGTCACTATTAAAAGTGTTTCTGAATTTGAGTGGTTAGTCATTTTTTGAACTCTGTTATTTGTTCAGAGAAACGAGATTGGGTTGGTTAGAGACAAATACAGTGAATCTACACCAGTGTATCAGCTTCACAGATTCGTAAGTGTTCTGATCTGAACCATAATACATTATTTCTAATATAATTTTTTTATCTTACTCTTCTCCCTTCCTTGCTTCTAAATTTCGTTGGTGAATTTTGCTTATAATAACCGAGTTGAAAGACTTTTTTCTCTGATTTTTTGGAGCAACAGTAGATACTTTATTTCTTTACCTTGTGTATTCAGTATCAAAATATTTATGTAAAGCTAATATTCCGTATAAGTTGACTCTGTTGCTATCTACCAGTGGTAATTGCTGTTTATGAATTGACAAAATTAAAATTCCCCTTTTCCAATTCTTCTCTTTTTTAAGCACTCTTGCTAGAATGGTGTCTAAATTGCATATGATCTACTCATAGCATTGGGTTTAGTAGGTATCACAAGAATGCAGTTCATAAATTGTGCGAAGATTTTCTTATTTCATTTTGTTAGCTTAATATATTTTTCTTGAATTCCATTGTATTTGGATTTTGGAAAATATAAAGTGGTAATTCTTACCTTTATTCTTTCCACATTTTAGCCGGCTATAGTAATCATTATATAGAATAAATAAATAGTAAATTCCTTTGGCTAAATATTTTAATATTTTTTTTTACAAAATGGATCCCAAACAGAAGATGAGAGTTATTGTTTGCTTGATTTTACATTTCGAATTAATGAATGACCTTATGGTTAAGTTGTTGATGATTTGTTATGTTTTGATTATATTAGAATTGAGAAAAGAAAAAAAGAAAATGGAATGACAATTATAGTAGGCAAGTAATAAGGGATGTTAGTGTCGATAGGATTATTTATTTTAGCGATCTAACATGTATAGAAAATACAAGAATGGATAGGCGTACCTTTCATGCATTGTGTAACATGCTTAAAGTGATTGGAAAGTTAGAACCAAGTAGGAATATGGGTGTGGAAGAAATGGTTGCCATATTTTTACATATTATAGCACATGATGTCAAAATTAGAGTAATAAAGAGACAATTTGTGAGTTCTGAAGAAACAATTAGTAGGTGGTTTAATGATGTATTGCTTGCTAATTTGAGATGTCATAATCTCTTACTGAAGAAACCTCAACCACTTAGCCAGGATAGAATGGATGAACGATGGAAATGGTTCAAGGTAATTTATCTTGCTAACGTTATTAAACCTAATATGCTTGGTGTGCTTTAGGATTGAGTTAATTGATCTCTTTTTTTGGATTTTAGAATTTCCTAGGAGCCTTAGATGGTACTCATATCAAAGTCAATGTCCTTGAGGCTGACAAGCCTAGATATCAAAATAGAAAAGGTGACATAACAACCAATGTGCTTGGAGTGGTTGCTCCCGATATGCAATTTATCTATGTACTGGCGGGTTGGGAGGGTTCAGCTGCGGATTCTAGGGTATTACAAGATGCACTATTTCGCAATGAGTTTAGTGTTTTCCAAGGTATTTTTATTGAGACTTTAGTATGTTATCAAAGTAACTATTTGATCTTTCATTAATTTTGTTCAATTTTATATGTCACACTAGGTCATTACTACTTACGTGATGCTGAATATATGAATTGTGAAGGATTTTTGGCACCTTATAGAGGACAAAAATATCATGTGAGTGAGTTTAATCCACATAATCAACCCAGTACAGCTCAAGAATTTTTTTAATATGAAATACTCACAAGCCACTACCACATTTTGGACATTTAGTAACATTTTTCTTTTAACATCTGTTAAAGTATTAGTAATGGTCATAAAATTAAATATTAAGTAACATTTATTTATAAATGTTAGAAAATATAGTTAATTTTTAAAAAATTTCTTAGAAGTGTTATCTATTGTCAATTAAAAGTCACTCCCAAATAAACAAATCCTCAATGAAGGGTAAATAGAAACCACGCACGAGCCCTCTGAAGATAGAAACCACTCGCAATCCTCCTCCCGCTGTGGAACGCTGTAAATCCTATCTCGCTCTTCCTCAGATTTCAATCATCTCTTGCTCCGCCTTCAGATTCAAATTTTCGATTTCACTCTCTACTTCAGTAAGCATTTTCTTTCTTCTTTAATTTTTTTCTATTCACGGAATTCTTCAATTTTTCAACTTTTGCTGATTTCGATCAAGATCTGAATTATCGCTGCTCGTTATTGTTGCCTCTACTTGCTATGTTAGCTATCGTCATCGTCACTGTCGATATGCAGGTAAACCATCTGTTGATCCTCAGTGTGCTAATTTAGGTTATGAATTCATGACAGATCCTCAAAGTGATGAGTATTTTTTGTGATTCTTTGAGTTGTTAGGAACAAAAAAGCAATATATCTTCATCACATGAAGGATAGTAGTGTATATGTAATTTAATTTGGTTCCCTGCAGTTATCTTTTTTTGCTCATTGATTGAATCTCTGTTTTCTATGTTGATGATTTGGTTCCTAAATTTATGGTGAATGTTGCTAGCATCATGCATTGCATTTCTTAAAATAGTTTGGAGTAGTTTCTTTTCAAATACTAGTCTTGTGGTATGGAGTCTCAGTTAATTGTAATTACTTATTTTATTTTATTTTTCTTTGAATTTATCTTTAGTGGTTTTATTTCTAGTTTCTCTTATTTGTTGTCATGTGTTTGGAGAAACTTAGGTTTCTTTTGCCATGGATGGGACTCTGCTACTCGCTTCACTTTCCATAGCCAAATCACCTCTTGAGGTATTTGTTTATTTCCAATTTATTGTTGATTATTATAAAATTTGCTATTATTTAGTCTCAAGTTTTTTTAATGTTTGTCATTTTCAGTTCAAAAGATTTTTATTTTATTTTGTGTGTTATGTAAATAGAAAAACTTATAGTATAAATTTAAGTTGAACCTACTAACTAAACTAAGTCTGGATACCTTTGATCCTCTTGCTTCAAAAGTTGAACTAAAGAGTAATGTGAATCAGATCAAACTCGGCTAATAATAATTATAAGAAATAAAAAATAAATAGTAATGACTAAAGTATGAAATATATAATAATGTACCCTTGAATTTCCAAGAAGTGAGGTATGAGATAATGAACAATTCCATTAGCATAATTGGCATATAGATTTCTTAATCCAACACTCTGCATTCATTATGTATATATATGTTGGTGATTCCTACATAATTGCCATATAGCAATAACTAACTATTTCTTCCATTTATGATCCAAGTTTTCACATTTCAATCTGTCTGCTATTCATTTTAATTATTATTTATTTACTAATTAAGTAATAGCTAGCTATTTCTTCCATATACAGCATTTCACAATTAGTTTGCTTAAGTTTTCACTCATTTTAGTTTATTAGCTTTTGAAATGCTTTAAATAGTGCTATTAACTTCTAGTTAGTTTCATATTATTTTATATCCCCCGATAAACTAATTAACCATCCCTATAAGTCCTGAGTAGAAGAGGATTTAATTATCAACCCCTTATGACGTGGAAAAAAAGGTATATAAAGGCCCTTATTCCGTTACATAAGTAACATTTTAATATAATTTGATAATATTTTTTAAATATTATTAAAAGTCAAGTATATAATAGTAAAGTTAGGAATATTATTGAAATAGCATTTGGAATATTAAAAGCAAGATGGAAAATTTTAAGAGAAAGATCATTTTATTCTATTAAGACTCAAGAAAAAATTATAACTGTTTGTTGTCTTTTGCATAATCATATTAGAAGAGTGATGGTTGTGGATCCTATTGATGAGATAGAAGATCAAAATATACTTGGAGTAGATGGTGAGATGATCCACCATCTTGAGACGAGTGATGCTTGGAGTAGATAGAGAGATCAACTTGAACAAGAAATGTGGAACCAATGGGGCAGAAGACATCACGCTCAATAATTGAAATAATTTTTCTATGTGTGAGGTTGTCTGTCGTAATATTGATTTCATTTTGTTGATGTGTTTGTGTTCTTGTATAAGAGTTGTGCATATATGCTTCTTAGTGCTAGTAATTTTTTACTTTTGAGACTTCTTTGTAACTTTCATTTGGATAATAGTAATACTTTTTTAGTAAATTTAATTGAAATAATGTTAATTTTAATTAAAGATATTTGTTATTAGGGGTATTTTAGTAAATTTAAAAAGATTAGAATCGATAAAAATTTTAATTAAACATATTTTTATTAAGGGTATTTTAGTAAATTTTTTATTAAAAGTATTTTTGTAAATTCAAAATGTAAAAAAATAATAATTTTAATTAAACATATTGTTATTAAGTGAAATTTAGAATCAATAATAATTTAACTAAAGATATTTGATATTGAGAGTATTTTAGTAAATTTAAAAAAATTAGAATCAATAATGGAATATTTTAGTAAATTTAAAAAAAATTATAAACAGTAATAATTTTAGTTAAACATATTTTATATTGGGGTATTTAATTAAATTTAAAAAAATTAGAATCAATAGTAATTTTAGTTGAACATATTTGATATTAGGAATATTTTAGTAATTTAAAAAAATTTAGAATCAATAATAATTTTAGTTAAATATATTTGATATTAGGGGTATTTAAATAAATTTAAAAAATAGAATCAATAATAATTTTATTTGAAGATATTTGATATTAAGGGTATTTTAGTAAATTTAAAAAAATTAGAATCAATAAACAATTTAAATAAAGATATTGATATTAGGGGTATTTTAGTAAATTCTAAAAAAAATTAGAATCAATAATAATTTTAGCTAAACATATTTATTATTAGGGATATTTTAATAAATTTATTATTAGAGATATTTTGTAAATAAAAAAAAATAATGTAAAAAAATAATAATATTTAATTAGCTTTATATTTAATTTTAGTCATTAATATTTTAATTTAAATGAGTAAGGATAATTTTAACATATTACATAATATGACCAAAAAATATAAACTCAACCAAATAAAAATTTAGTTATTTCTAAAATTATTACATAACATTCTAAGACATTAAAATTTATAACCAAATATATCCTATATTTCAAGTAATCTTCTTCCTAAGTATTATATTCCTAAGAATAATATTCTTAATAATAAAATATAATCTTTGAACCATACATATCCTAAAAGATTTTACATCCCAAACAAAACCATCTCTCAACTGAGCGGGCAACTTTAATAATTAATTTCCAAATATGAAAAAGTTGCTGAAGTATGTTGCAAAACCCATGAGTCGTGAAATATTTGTTTATCATTGTTTACAATCGCATTTTATTGCTTTCATTTGGGATAAATTCGACTCAGGTATAAATAAACGGTGGAAACTCACCTTGAAATCACATGAAATTGTTTTTGAATGATTGACAGGTATTACCTTATATAAATAATTTTTTTATAAAAAAACCGATTAGATCAAATAACTACTTTTAAAATAATATCAATTCTTTCTACATGTTATTCCTAAATTCTTAACTAATGAATTTGGTACGTTCTCTTTCATTTTTATTGACCAACTTTTTTAAAAATTTAATTTTCATCAAATATATCAAATATATGTATACAAATTATTTGAAAAAGTAAAGTTTAGTATTCTAAAAAAGAAACAAAATTCACGTTTAACTTTTTTTTTTACTGTTTCTATCTTTTTGATAAGTTTTGTTTTGTTTTCCATGACTTACATTGCTAAATTTTTTCTTTAACATAGATTTCAAATTAAGCTGTAAACAGATTTTAAATTAAGCTGTAAAAATATATTCAATTACAAATTTATCGTTAAATTAAATTTTATGGTAATTAATTAATTAACTTTTATTTTACTAATAAACTATTTTCATGCAAATTATTGTTGATTTTTCAAGATTATTCTATAAATAAATTATTTTTTTAAGATAATAAGACGATAATTTACTTGTCTAGAAATTATGATCACGCTTTTGTGTTTTTACTAACAAACTAGACTTTATTTTCAATGAAACTAAAATTTATTTTCAATGAAACCAAAGTATCTAATCAAAATATTAATTTGGTCTCCTTAAATAATTGAACATAATATTATTAGTTTTGTCTAAAACAATATTTTTTTAATTTTTCAAAATAAAATCGACCCAAAAATAGAGAAAAAAATAACAACTAATGAAAATATTTATTGTATCATTGCCATCAAGAATAGAATAGCCATAGAAAAAATCTAACCAAATAAAAAGGACCTAACTCATACAATTAAACTACCATCATATCATCACAATATAAACTATCACACTACCAGCTAAAGAGACATGCAACAAATATGGAAGAGATCATGCTAAAATTTTAACTATGCTTATGCTATCAACCAGTCCACAATATACCATAATTATATTTTTGTCTAAAATTACAATAAATTATCTTGGCATGTATGATATCTTCCTTAGATTTGTAAAGAATCTCTATTTTTGTTTTTTCTATCTTGATACTAATCAACTATGTTAAGCACGATCCCCACAAAATCATTGACACCAAATTTCAAAGCTAATTAATATTTTCTACGTATTCCATTTGCTAATACAATTATTTCTTTAATAAAATAAAAAGTAAAAAAGATAAATACACTATTTATCTCTGTACATATTTCCTAGGTTTTTTTCTTTAAATAAAATAAAAAGAAATTAATTTTACTTGATTCTCCTAAATTAAATTCAAAAACGTGAATCTCTTAAATTTATTAATATATAAATTGTGCTAGAATAGTGTGTATTAAATATTATATTAAACACCACAATTTAAAATAATTTATGCATCAAACTCCTTCAAAAAATATTCATAAATCATTATACAGCACTAAGCATCCCAAATTATATATAATTCATCCTAAGATAGGATGGTTTATTTTTTTTCACCTAAACCACTATGGGATAGCACGATTTACGTGCAACAAGCTATCCCATACTCCATAGATTAACGTGCGACAATCTATTCCACATTACTCTAACACACACAATTAAAAGAACGTAACTACATTTATTTAAATACATTCATATTATTTTTAAATTAAAAGAATATATTTATTTAAAATAATAAAAATATATTTATTTAAAAGTCTAAAATTTTGAATCAATCTACTTGTATTAATTTTAAAATGATTTAAAATAATGAGTACATTTATTTAGATTTTAACGATTTTAAAGTAATAAGAGTATGTTTATTTAAAATATTAAAATTTAAAATTTTAAATAAACTTACTTATATTAATTTTAAATTTTATTTAAAATAATACGAATATATTTATTTAAACAAAAATTAAAATAATAATATCTACAATAGTATAATACGAGTTGTAGCTGGTCTTCTTCTCCTCCATATTATTTGATTCAATAATGACTCACATAGTATATTCTATTAGTAATTTTTATTCTTATATAATTTTCTTATAACATATTCTTATGTTCGTGTAATCTATTGGTTCCATTCATGAGATATTGAATGGATGTTTAATGTGCCTGTTTGCTATATGCTGAGAACAGAAAAAACTATTTTACTGAATTAAATATTCTTCTGGCAAATAATGCTAGGTGCTTCAATGCTTTAACAGCTTCAACAGAATGCTTAATGTTTGAATCAGCATTAGGAAATATTAGAGTCATATGAAAACCATGGAAGATGATTTTTTGTTGATTGTGAAAAAGCTAAAGTAAATAGCACAAGTGTTGAAGTGCAATGCAATACATAATTTTATACACTATATAATGTTTGTGACTAATTAGTAGTTTTAGTTCAGATCTAACTAACTTGAGAAAATATAACTAATTCTTAATCTCAATTACATAGTGTGACATAGATAGAGGGAGATGTGGCATCACTCTTTAGTAGACATCATTAATTCATTATTTATAGAACAAAATACGCATTATTTGATTCACTATTTTCTCTATAGTGTAGTGCAAGGTCCAATGGCTTGTAGGATTGGTTAACAAGACATTCTAATTTCTTAGTAAAATAAGAAGCTGTTATTGGTTTTTTGGATCTCATTTGTTACTTTTGTGGCTCTTAATGAATACTAGGTTTACTTTTGTGGCTTCATGTTTGGTTTCTATCCTTTTTAACTCTCATTTTTCTTTTTCTTCTTGTAGAACATGTCTAGTCTCTAAACTTCAAAGAAAGTTGGCTATATTGATGACTATAACACAAGAAATCATTGCCACTGAGCTTAAATTATTAATTTTTTTATTATTTTTATATATTGATGCAAGAAAACTTGTCTCTCAATAAATTTCCCTTCGACAAGTATACCGAATTGTCGTCAAGTAAAAACTCACAACAGAGTGAGGTTGAATCCCACAGGGATTGATTGGTTGAGAAACTTTAATTAGAGGAGTATTCTAGTTGAGCTGAGTAGAATTTGGATTGGGAATTGCAGAATTTAAATTGGTGGGAAAAGTAAATAATAGGAATGTAAATTGCGGAATGTAATTGGCAGAAATTAAATTGTAGAAAGTAAATTGCAGGAAATTAAATGGGGATTGGGGTGATGAGAATCAAAGTAAACAGCAGAAATTAAAGAGAATGAGTAAGACCAGAAGTGGGAAAGCTCATTGGACTTAGGAGATATTGCAATTCTCCTGATCAAGTTCATTCTCATCTCTTCCTCAATCAATGCATTCATTGATCTCTTAGAAATCCTTGGCAATCCAATCTCTCTAAGCTTGAACAATTGCCCAATTTATTGATCAAATTGCTCATGGGAAGAGATGAAGCTTGGTCACTGATTATACCACACACCTTCATAGATCGAAGTATTGGTAGGATTACATGTCACTATATCCATCCAACCCCTAACCTAATCTAATGTGAGAAAGTATTTCTAGAATGATTTTTTCATTCCTCTTCCAAGGTTAAGAGGAAATCCAAGAATGAGAAATTTATCTTCCGAGACAATTACCCAATTGGATGAAGATCGAAAGCTTTCTAGTAAATCAAGAGAAAAGAAAGAGGAAGTAGAATGCAAACTATTATTGATCCATCGAATTACAACAGAGCTCCCTAACCCAATGAACAGGGGTTTAGTTGTTCATAGCTTTGGGAATAGAAAGCAAAAATGAAAAGTGCATTCAAAAGTAAACTGAATTACAGAGAAAGTAAAAATACAGAGTGTTTACAATTTTGGATCCCCCAGATCCCTATCTCCTTTCTAGTTCAAAACTACCCCTATATATACTACTTTTCTGATCTTCAGCTCGGTTTGCAAGTCTCTGGATGTGGGCCTTTAAGCTCAGTTGAAGCAGTTACACACTTAATGGGCTTAGTTCAGCTTGTTGAAAGAAGTTGAGTCAGGTATAATTCACGTTAGTCAAGGTGTTAGTGTGGTTAACGTTAATTGTAAATTCTAGTTCGAAGACGTTAGTGACACTAACTTTGTCACTGACGTCCCAACCCTCTTGAGCTATGTTAACCCCAATGTTAGTGGTACTAATGTGACCACTAACGTAACCTTTCCTAACTTTTGATAACGTTAATGGTGTTAACTTTAGCATTAACGTTACAAACACTCTTTCTTCCACGTTAATGGCCCACGTTAGTGGTGCTAACATGGCCATTAACATAGGTGTACCATGACTCGAAGGCGTTAGTGACACTAACTTTGTCACTAACGTTGCAAACCTCTTCCCCTTCCACGTTAGTGGCACTAACGTGGCCACTAACGTGGGCTTCTTGGCCATCTCCAACGTAAGTGACAAAGTTAGTGTCACTAACGTTGGCTCTTCTTCCCTTGCTCCACGTTAATACCCACATTATTGGCGTTAACGTGGCCACTAACATGGGTAATCTTGGCCTTTTCCAACGTTAGTGACAAAGTTAGTGTCACTAACGTTGGCTCCCTTTTTACTCCACGTTAATACCCATGTTAGTTGCATTAACGTGGCCACTAATGTAGGTCATCTTAGCCTTTTCCAACGTTAGTGACAAAGTTAGTGTCACTAACGTTGGCTCCCTTTTTGCTCCACGTTAACACCTACGTTAGTGGCGTTAACGTGGCTATTAACGTGGGTGTCCATTGGCCTTTCTAATGTTAGTGGTGTTAACTTCACAACTAACATTGGAGTTTCTCCTTTCTTCCACGTTAGTGGCACCAATGTGGCAACTAACGTGAGCTTAAATGGCCTTCGAAGGCGTTAATGGTGTTAACTTCACCACTAACGTTGCAAGCTTGCTTCTCTTCTACGTAATGGTCACGTTAGTGGCACTAAGGTAGCCACTAACGTGGCTCTTCTCTACTTCTTTTGGTCCTAAAATCAAGCAAATAAAGTGCATCAAAGCCTTGTTCTAGAGCATGAGATTATGCATCAACTAATTTGTCATTCAATTCATGCATTATTCCCATGAAATCATGTGGAATTCCAATTGTTTGCTTGAATCAAGATATAAGTGTATATTCACCCAAATGCTTGGTTATTGTCTAAGAAAATGCTTGAAACTACCTAAAACACATAAAGAAAAGGCAAGTAAAACTAACCAAGATGCTTTGGCATCACAACACCAAACTTAAATCTTGTTTGTCCTCAAGCAAGTGCTAGAACATAAGAAGAATGAATGAAAATACAAGATATACAAGTCTTTATTCAGAGAATTCAAATCCTTGGTTTATGGGGTTTTATGCATAGCAACTTAGGTTCATGTTCTTGCTGGTTTCTAGGATTTAACATGCTCTTGAACACTCACTTGGTTGCCTTCTATGAGACCTTTATTCATTGATCCTTATTTTAGCTTTTATTTGTTTTTCTTTTCTCTTTTAGAGCTTATTACTTTCTCAGACTAAGTGCTTTGTGTTGGGGTAACTCTTTATGATAAGCTTTTAGCCAACACTCCCGAACTAGTTAGTTCAAGATGCTAGGTATTGAAGCACCCCCAAGGACTTACTCACTCAAGTCTCTCTTCAGCACATACACACCACAGGCACATGGTTTGTTATTTCTTCCCTGAGATCTTGGCGTCCAGCACCTCTTTGGGCTATTAAGTGTTTTGTAACAAGGTTGCTCTTGATAATAGACTTTCAGTTGGCAATCCTGGGTTAATTAACCCAAGTTGTCAAGTGATGAAGCACTCCTAAGAACTTACTCATCCAAGCAGATCCTTGCACAAAAACATCACAAACACATGCCTCCAGGTTCAAACTATTAGTGCCTAGCCTTATTTCTTGCTCTTTTCTTTCTTTTTCATTCTCTTTTTCTCCTTTTGGGATCCTGTTATTTAGATAAGTCTCATAGAGTGCATTTTAAGCTTATAGTTCAGGAAACATATTTGGCCTTGTACCCTATTGATGAACCAACTTAGCTAATCAACCACCACCATAGACATTGGGACTTTATCTATAACAATGGACTCCACTCTTGTTTTTCATAACATTCTCTTTTATTGAACTTAAGAAACAAGCATACCATTATAGCATTGGTGCAGTGGCCTAAGTAACTAGGCTAGCAAGCAAAAGATAAACTAAAGAGATAAAATGCAAAAAAAGAATTAAAATCCCTAGTTACTTAGATTTTCCTTATTTCATGCATAAAAAGAAAAGAACTCCACCACCTTTCATTCTTTGATGTGCTTCCCCTTGTTGTTCTTTTCCTCTTCTTGGTTTCCTTCCTGGTTGTTCCTTCTACATGTGCCTCCTTGCATTCGTGCCATTCTTGCCTTCTTCCAATCTTCTAATGCCTTTCGCATTGATTCAAGGCTTTGCTCTGCTCTTTCCCTCTCTACCCGTGCCAACTCATTATGGACCTCTTCATATCTTTTGATTCCTGGGTTCAGCATGGGTAGCTGTCCAACCAAGTAACCCAGCTGATAAACCCCATTTTTAGGGTTTATCTTGTGTTGAATTTAGAGTATTTTCATAACCTTTTTTCACATTTAGCCAATGAATTAGCATAGTTTTGTGATCTCTCCCGTATTTGTGCTTGAATGTAAAAACATGCTTTTTAAGCCTTTACTTTGGTAATTTTAATTCATCCTTGATTCCATAAGATGCCTTGATGTGTTTGTTAGTAATCTCAGGTTAAAATAGGCTAGGCAAGGATCAAAGGAGCAAGGAAGGAATATGCGCACGCGTCCATGAGCGGATGCATCACCATACTGAACTCCAGAGAGTTGGGCCTCCCTTATGCGAGTATTAGGCTTTTAGCCCAACTCGCAGGACGCCAACGCGCACATGCCGCGCTCGCTTCCATTCGCATAGAGAGCCATGCACGCGGAAGCGCACTTGATGCGCATGCGTCACCATGCTGATCCAACATTCCATACTCTCCAACCGAGAGTTATGCTGGCGCTGGGCCAGCACCAAGCCTTTGGCCCACCCTCCATCGCGCGGACGCGCACGGCGCGCCTGCGCGCCCATGAGTTTATAAGAGAATGTGCGCGCTCGCGCACATGCCGCGGACGCACCGATTCGTTGCCGCAACTTCCAGGCCAAAATCTAGAGAGTTACGCCAACTTTGGGCTCGCATTAAGCCTCCAGCCCAACTCCTAGCACGCGTGTGCGCACCGTACGCGCCCGCACCTTTACCAATTCTCACCACCCATGCGTAAGCGATCAAGGCGCGTACGCGTCTATCCCTAAATCCATCAATGCACGCGGACGCGCACTGTGCGTTCCCGCGTCGATTCGAAAAGAGGGATAAGCCTAGAGCGCGACGAACACTCGCAAACCCCCATCATCCCTCCTACTCTCATACCCCCACTCTCCCAACTCTACTGACCACCATCATCACCGCCGCAGCCACCGGCGCACCTCCACCATCGCCATACCCCCTCCCTCTTCTTCCTCTCTTCCTCACTCTCTCTTTCTCTCCCTCTCTCTAGTTTTGTACTTTAATAATTGTAATTATTCACTTTGTTGTGGATGTATTATTGTTCTTTTGTTTTCTTTCGATAACACAATTTGAGGTAATTCACGATAATTGTGATTTCCTTGATTGTTGTTGTTAATTCTTTGCATTTAATTGTTGTTAGAATTCATTCTTGTTGTGATTTACTATACTTTTCTTTTATACCTTCCAAGTGTTTGATGAAATGCTTGGGAGGATGTTAGAGTAGAATTTTATGTTCTTGGCTTGGGAAGGTAACTTAGAAACTCTTGAGTCACTAATATCATAGTGATTGATAGTTGATAGCCATTGACTCTAGCCTTCATTAATTCAATTAGTGGAAGCTATGATTTTTGGACTAGGATTGATACAACTCAGTTGACTTTCTTTTACTAGAGATTGATCCTTGCAACTATCATAATTGTGGTTAGTGATAATGATATAGGTCCTTGATCATCAACCCTTTGCCAAGACTGTTTTGTTAAAAAAATTTCATTACCATTTACTTTTCATGTTTCCCATCTAAAACCCTAAAATAAACAAATCCGTAGCTAATAACAAGAACACTATCCTGTAAGTCCTTTGAGAGACAACCCGAGGTTTAAATACTTCGGTTTATAGATTTTAAGGGTTTGTACTTGTGACAAACAAATATTTGTATGAAAGGATTATTGTTGGTTTAGAGACTATACTTTACAATGAGATTTCATTAGTGAATTCTAAACCACACAAAAATCTAATCATCAAAATGGCGCCGTTGCCGGGGATTTGCAATGGTGTTATGTTATTGGTTATTGTACATGTGTGAATATTGTAAATAGCTTGTCTTTTGTTTGTTTACTAGTTTAGTTAGTTTTACTTTGTTTTTCCATAATGAATTCTCACTTTGGCTATGAGTTTGGCTCTAATTGTATTGTAGGAAATGTGAACTTCAATGATAACATGTACCAAGGATGGAATCAACAAAGATGGGAGGAGCCTCAAGGAATTGATCACTCCTATTGACAACAACCTCTGGATACTTATAGGTGTAATCTCCATCCTAATGCATGCCAATTCAATGGCTATGGCGACTCCTTTTGTGATAATCAACCACCACCATATGCCTATGAGTCTTATCCTCAACATGATGCTCAACCATACTCACGAGCCCCTTTCTACCAAGCACCTTTATGTGACCCTTATCCATCATATAACCAATCACCCATACCACATCCTTGTGATCATTATGAGCAAGAACCTCTAGAACCACCACAACCCTATCGAGATTACTACCAAGAACCACCTCAATGCACACCTTCTCCACAATTTTACCAAGAGGAACCACCTTCCTACCATGAACCCTCTCTCCAAAATAATGAACCTTCCTACTCAACCCCAGCCCTTCTCTACCTCGTCTCTCAATTCCCCCTCTGCCTCTGTGCACCACATTCCTGCCTGCATCGCCGTGGGTCTCTGCCGCCACCATCAACTGAGGCAGCCTCTCAGTCTGATCTTTCGCCACACCGCTCCTTCCTTTTTCACATCTGTTTCTGCTTCCCAGGTTCTCAGACCTCCCTGCCTCTGCTTTATTCCAATTCTGTCCCTAGTTTACTGTTAGTTTTAGTTAGTTAGGAGTTGATTTTGCATGTTAGGATAGATAGAGATATCTACTGTTAGGTAGCTAGGTTCTGGATAGAGGATTCTAGGTCTGATAGGTACTCCATTTGTGATTATTTGTTTGAATTTGTACTGCTGTTTGGATTTTGCTCTATTTGAATGTTGCTGCCCTGATGGTCGGTTTGGTTTGAACTGTTTTCTGATGTTGGCTGCTAAGGCTTGGCTGTTTGTTCAATTCATATGCACTTCATACATAGTTTTTGTACTTTTGATTTTGAATGAATTCATATGGAAGTTGATTTAACTGTTTGAATTTGGAAAATAACCAATGTACTGCCAGAATGCTGCCGGATTTTTCCTAACCATCTGCTACCGGAATGCTGCCAATGTATTTTGACAGGTGTAACGAACTTCTACTTGACAATTTATGTGTCAAAAGGCTTTTGTTACCTAAATGGTTTTGGAAATCCCTCAAAAATAAGTTGTGGTCATGCTTATCATATTCTTTGCTTGTATTCATGCTGAATTGCTTATGTGCATTGAATAGCTCAAATGAACTTTCAAATTGACCGTCAACTTGGTTTTCTTTTGGAATTGACCATCTGCTTGGCTTTCTTTGCATTGATTGATGACTCGTTTTCAATTAATTGCATCTTTTGTAAATTCATATTTCATCATCAATGACTGCACTTCCCTCATGAGTGTGAACATGATTATTGTACACATTTTGCAATTCTCTTTTAATTAGGCAAGTTTCCATCATAACACTAACTATCAATCTCACTTTTTAACTCACTAACTTGTTTAACCTACTGACTTCAGCTGTCATTTCACTTACCTTTCTAACAATTCTTTTGAGTTGTGATGATTCTTGTACCTAATACATGAGCATTATGTTACATTGATTGAAATGTTGAATTCTTGGTTTATGGCTATGTTTTCTGTGCTTACTTGCATTCCAAGTTTTCAATTTTGGTTCTGATAAACCCATATTTCATGAGTTCTTTTGTCCTTAATTTGAGTGATTTATTCAATCCTTCACCTACTTATTCACATTAATTGCATGATTTTACTTTCCATTCCTTATTATGTCATATTGTGAAAAACATGTTTCCTAAGCTTTAAAATTAATTGTTTTAATTACCTTTATTTCCATTCAATGCCATGATTAGTGTGTTGAGTAGTCTCAGGTTTTTTAAGGCTGAATGACTTAAAGGATGAAAAAGGAAACATACAAAAATGGAAGGAGAAGGCAAAATGGAGCTTTAAGGAAACTGGTATCCACGCGACTGCATGGACGACGCGATCGCGTGCCAGAAGCGAAGAAGCAGCGACGCGGCCGCATGACTGACGCGACCGCGCGCCTCAAGTAGAACACCCACGACGCAGACGCGTGACCGACGCGACCGCATGGCAAGGAAAAGCTCCACACGACGCGACTGCGTGACCCACGCGGACGCGTGACAGAGGCCACGTATCAGAATTCACAGAATACGCCCCCAGCGATTTCTAAAGCCCTTTTTGGCCTAGATCCAAGCACAGGCAACATAGATTAGAGGTTATAAAGTGGAGAAATGCATCCATTCAGGGGGAGCTCGCCAATTTCTAGTTTTCATGATTTAGATTTAGTTTAGAGAGAGATTCTCTCTCTCTCTTTAGGATTTAGGATTTCTTCTTGTTTTGAGAGTAACTCTGGATCCAGGTTTAATGTTCTTTTATTTTCAGTTTACTTTTATTTATTTATTAGCTTTTAATATTTGAATTGATTTATGAATTATTCCATGTTACAGATCTCTATTTTGAATTAATGATATTTGAAGTATTTTCAGTTAAGATTGTTCTCTTTGATTTAAGTTACTATTGCCTTCCATCTAAGGTCACCTCTATTATTCTAGCAATTTTACTTTTTCTCCTTTTGGTTTTGGTTAAGAAATCAGTAACTCAACAGTTATTAAACTCAACATATTTGATAATCGTTATCTTGCTAATTGAGCTGAACTTAAGTAATCCCAACCTTTTCTTAGAAAATAAATAGGATTCAAAGTTCAATTTAATTAGTCCCTTGACTTTTCTTTGCTTTGGTAAAGGTTGACCAAGTGGAGTTTAGATTCAACTTTCCTTATAGTTGAGAGAGATAACTACGTTGGACCTCCAATTTCTCATACCTTGCCCAAAAGTTTGCTTTACAGTATTTATTCATTTTTAATTGCCATTTAAATTATTTGTCATATAACATATTCCCACCTTACTTCCAAAACCCCAATTTACAAACTCATAACCAATAATAAGAACATACCTTCCTTGCAGTTCCTTGAGAAGACGACCCGATGTTTAATACTCGGTTATCAATTTTAAAAGGGGTTTGTTACTTGTGACAACCAAAATGTTTGTACGAAGGGATTTCTGTCGGTTTAAAGACTATATCTACAACGCGACTGTTTTTATGAAATTCTTTACTGGCAAAAATTCTAACGTCAAAATGGCGCCGTTGCCGGGGAACTGCTAACGTGTGCCTTATTATTGGTTATTGTAAATACTTTTCTTTTGCTTGCTTATTTATTTTTATTTTTATTTTTCCTTTTTACCTTTATTTGCTACTATGAACTCTCACTCCTCTCGCTTTGAGTTTGGTTCTAATATTATTAAAGGAAATAAAAGTTACAGCAGGAATGTGCATCAAGGTCAGACCAATCAAGGATGGATGGAACCAAGAGGATCTAATCAACCTCTTTGGCAACAACACCCTCCAAGATATCCTGGACAAAGACCATTCTACCGTGCATACCCAGCTGAAAGACATGGTGGACAACCTTGAAACTACCAACAAGCCCCACCCCGTACATATAGACCGTCCTTTCAACATAACCTCGAACCACCACACTCACAAGCTTTTCTTCACCATTCGCCACCATATGATCCTTCCTTACCCCAATACCAATCCAATCGTTCCCAATCATCACCACTTCCCTTTGTATTATGTCTAAGTCCAGCAAACCGCGAAGCAGAGGATCGCCTCAAAGAAACAGTAATTAAATTTCAAACAACCGTTCAACAACTGGAGCAAGCATTAATTCAATGGGCTTCTAGGCGCTCAAATATACAAGGATCAACCACAGCTTCATGTGGACAGTCTAACGAAGAGCGTAGCATGAAAGAAATACTAGAGACTCCAGTGGACAAGACAGAGAATGAATTTGTACTAGAACAATTAGAAGAAGCTGTCATTGTTCAAAAAGAAGAGTTGGTTGAAGATCTAGGAGATGCTGAACTTCCATGGGAATCAAGAGTTGAGGAGAACCCCGTTAAGGACATCACAGTTGATGCTAAGGAGGATAAAGTACAATCTCCAAAGCAAGTCGTTTATGAGGAATCAGACAGAATAATCCAGGAAGCAATTTCCCTTGATGATGATAGTCACAAGTCTAGTTCTCTTAGTGATGAACTTGCATCCGCAAGCGAATTCTCTGAGATCGAAGAATCTTCCCCAAGTGAATATGAAGATGATGCGGAGGTAGATTTCTCTCAACCTCCAATCTATGACTCAAGTGATGAGGAAGACACAGAAGACTTTGACTAGGATACAGTTATAATTGAAGATCCTTGCAAGGAAGTGGAGGAATTCACAGAACATCACAAGGAAACGGAACTTACAGAACCACCAAAAACACCTATCCCAAGGCCATTACCACCTAATACAAGCTTCAAGTGGGTACAATCCTTAACTTTTAACTGCATTTTTTCACTTGAATATGGTTTACTTGAAACAGATGGCCAGCTTAGAGCTCTCTGCGGCTTTAAGAGTAAGAGAGAAATGGCTCGTACTCAGAGCTGGTGCAAAAGGTTTAATAAGGTTCCACACTTCACCTCGAAGTACACGGATTGGTATCATGCTCAATTGCATGGATCACAGAGGACGTTTGGTCGCCACGGTGAGATTCTACCTCTTAACCCGCCCGAATGGAAACGTGTAGATCAAATTGGAGGCGGATTTAAAAGCAAGGCTCGAAATCATGGACTCTATCCTGACATTTGTCATCCCGGGAGCCTGAAAATCTGCTTGAAGCTGCTCAGAAGCTTCACATGCCTAGTTTGGGACCCCGGAGGCTATTGGCATTCCAAGCATTGGTGGAGATTTTTGGATGAATTTAAACATAAGCCGTCATAGCAGGAAGCTCTTCCAATGTCCAACTTAAGGACTTTAACTAAAAGTGCTAGGTGGGAGACAACCCACCATGGTATGGTCGCTTCTTTTTCAATTTATTTCTTGTTTATTGTTTTCATTTTTCCCTTTTCATCTTAACATTAACCTGGAATCATGCATAGCACTCATGTTATTCACTGCATCCTACATTTTTCAATTAAAAAAAGGATGCACGACGCGACCGCATGCCCTATGCGATCGCGTCGAATCGCGAAAAATACCACCCATGCGACCGCGTGATGCACGCGGCCGTGTGATATACATATCGGCGTAAGGATCCAACGAACAGAAAGTTGGGCTGGAATCGTGCGGCCCTTGTGCGATTCGCACAAATCGGCCCACGCGATCGCATGCACCATGCGATCGCGTCACTTACCCAAACCGAATCCCACGCGACCGCGTGAGCGACGCGATCGCGTCGTATAGATTGCTCATCACCCCAAAAGGAGACAGAGAGTTGCGCTGAAACGGTACTGGAGTCGTGCGTTTAGCACGAATTCTAGCGACGCGATCGCGTGACCCACGCGATCGCGTCACCCCTCTTTTCCCCCTCTCATGCGATCGCGCTCCCCACGCGATTGCGTCCCTCTCATTTTTCACCCTAACCACGCGACCGCGTGCCCCACACGGCCGCGTGGATCCGAAAATATAACCCCCCAGCCACGCGAACCCTATCATTCGCGCAGCCCCCAACCCCCAACCCTCCTCCCCTTCTCTGCCTCCTCTCTCTCCAGCCACCACCCACCACCTCCCAGCCACCACCGCCCCATCACCTAGACGCCGCCGCCGACCCGCCACTACCGCCATACCACCCCTCCCCTTCTCTCTCCTTCCTTCTTCTTCTCTCCTCCCCTCTCCGCCACTGCCTACCACAACCACCGCACCCCTTCCGCTTACCAGGTTCCGCAATACGCAACCCTTTTTATCCGTTCGTCATTTTTCTGTATTCTTTTTCCCGTTTATGTTCATGATTAGGATAGATAGTCTTAGTGGATTTTTAGGTTGTTAGGTAGCTTAGGCTGTGGTTAGTGGATCTAGGTCTGTTTACTTGCACTGTTCTTACTTCTGTTTTATCCTATGTGAATCTCTGTGCTGCTATAATCCTAATTCATATGCTACATTTCTTGTATGTTGCTGCTGTTACATTGAGTTTTTATATTTATTTTACATCTATGTACATGCAGCTTTATTTTTAAACTGCTGTGATTGCTGTTTGTTTTCCGGGACAATCCAATTTTAGCCGGAATGCTGCCCAAATTTTTTAAAATTGTTTTCATTCTTGTTTTGGTTTGGCATTTCTAAACTCCGATTTACTCTACTTTACCCAAACCAATTCATGAATGCTATGGCCAGCTTTCTTGTCCTTTTTGTTTCCTGGTTCATAAACTGCATTTGTGATTCACTGATTCTAATTTTTGCCTTCTTTATTTTTTATTCGAATCAGCATCACCCTGTTTTCTTTATTCGATTATGAGTACTTCTATTCTTACCTGTGAATCCTTGTTATATGGAATTTTTCTATGCCACTTACTTTACTAACTCCTTATTTTAATTTACTAACTCCTTTTTTACCATACTAACCCTTTTGTTCTCTTGTCTGATTATTTTCCCTTTCTCTAACTTTCTCACCTTGGCATATTGACTATTTCTTCCATTTAGCATATATTCCATCACATTTCATTTACTCATTTTCCTTATTCTCCCTTGCCGCTTCGAGTTTCCTTTGTTTATATTGTCTTTTGCTTCCCTATTTTATCCATTCCCTGGTTTTCTGTTTTTCAGGATGTCTGTCTCACAGAGAAAAGGGAAAGGCAAGGTTACTGGAAAGCGCAAGCGAGGAGATTCCTCCCAGTCCATTATTGACCTCATGCACGATTCCTCCTGGCGGGAGAAGAACTTCACACCGCAGGAAAAAGCTGACCAGCTGCTCCCTTCGACTGATCCTATAAAATTTGCAAACCGGTACTGTGAGCTGAAGTACCCGGTATTTGTAAACTCCAGGAATCTATATCTGGAGAGAACTCTGAGGATTCTAGAAGCCCTCCAGCAGTACACCACTGAGCAAATCAAGCAGAGAGGCTGGTTCTTTCTGGAAAGAGCACTGACAGAGGTCAATGTATCTTGGGTACGGGAATTCTATTGCAACTACTACCTTACTACCCTAGATGCAGTAAACCTAAGAGGAAAGCAAATTCTGGTCACTGAGGAGGCCATATAGGACATTCTCTGGCTCCTAGCAAAATCCGACCAGCCTGATGGTTATGCAAAGGCTGAGGAGGACATGGGCCAGATGAGGTTTGATTGGGATGCTGTAAAGGCTCGGATAGCTCTCAACCCTGCTGTTCCTTGGGAGATAGGTCAGGACACCACTATGCCTCGCGGGATCAAGATAGTGTACTTAAATGATGAGGCTCGGCTTTGGCATCAGATCTTGAGCAACTTTGTGATGCCAAGTACTCATGAGACAGAGATCCCGGCTGCCATGATCACCCTCCTATGGTGTGTGCTGGAGGGTAAGGACCTGTACTTGCCACATTTTATCCGGCTTTATATGGCCAGGGTCCACGTCCGAGGCACCCTCCCCTTTCCTTACCTGGTTACACAGCTAGGCCGTCGAGCTGAAGTGCCATGGGAGGATGCCGATGAGAGACCACCAGCGGCGGACTGTAGGAAGATCATTCCTCACAGCAGGAACTTCCTCGCTTTGGGCTACAGACCACCACCTTTCACTGCTACTGATGCGACAGCCCCTCCGTCTGCTGGACCCTCTTCATCCACTTTTGCACCTGCTGCCACCACTGTACTTCCACCCGCCTCTGAGCCGGTGTACCGCCTCGTGCACCGCCTATTCCGCCAGCTCAATCAGATGGAGTGCCGTAACAGGCGCCGGTATGAGAGACTGGAGCGTCGCAGCAGGCGACGTTATTCACATCTGAAGCTGATGATTAGACAGGGCGCCGACATCTCCTCCGAGCCCGACACACCATCAGAGCCATCAGAGGAGGAGGAGGATGAGCACGAGGAGGAGCCTCACCCCCAGGCGGAAACTCATCAGCAGGCAGGTGCAGAACAGCCTGCACCACACCAAGAGGTCCCACATCAGCTTGATGCTGTAGACCCGGAGATCCCGATCCAGTCCATCCCTCCTCTACAGCTGCCAGACTCTCAGCCTACCACCACCACAGAGACCCCAGCTACCATCTCTACCAGTGATGACACTCCTTCACACCCAGCTTGATTGAGCATCGGGGACGATGCTTCATTTTAAGTGTGGGGAGGTCGCCATTTCTGGCGTTTATCTTGGTGAACCACTACATACTTTTCTTTTATTTTGGATACTTTTCTGTATTTTTCTTTTTTTTCTTTTATTTGTTATTTTCTGAGTACTTATACATTGCTACTTGTGTATTGTTACTCTATTTTCTGCATTTTGCATTTTTAGTTCATATTTTAAGTTATTTAGTGCATTAGTTTAGTTGCAATTCTAACTTATTAGTGGATCAATTAGTATAGTTTACCCTTTTGACATAAGATAGCTTAATTATAGCTTATTTTAAATTGACAAAAATAATAAAGAGTAAGCTAGGAACTTGAACATAATAAATTTAGATCCATAAAACCTTGTATATATAGCATTACATGATGTAGTTAAACTGACAACATTTTATCAAGGAGAAACATTAAAATTTCAAAGGCTACCCTAAATTACTTTTTAAGAGAATAATGAGAATTTTTAAACCTGCATGACATACATAAGTGATAAATGATTTTTCAGCTAGAGAACACATAGGCTGTGAGTTTTGAGCTTAACTGTATGGTTACATTCAAACCATAATTTTTATTCCTGTGTGTTCCAACCTTCTTTCTTATTCTGGTGTTCTTTACTTTGTTTTAGTCTATATGTCCGATTGTAGAATATAGGTACATCCCAAAATAATGATTGAGGCCATTATTTGATTTTAGCTCACTTACCCCAGATTAGCCTACCTTTTACATTACCTTTGTTAGCCCCTTTGAGCCTTTCAAAACCTCTTTATTCTATTTAGCCAAATTACTAGCCTTAAGCAGAAAAACAAAAGAAAATCCCAAGTGAATCCTTAGTTAGCTTAAGATAGAAAATTATTAATAGAGTAAAATGTGGGAAACCTTATGGGAACATAGTTGATAAAAACAAAAGGTAGAAAAATTAGAAAGAATAAAGCAACTCAAAAATTTTGGGAAGCATGCTCATGAAAATTCAAATTAATTAAAATTACCATGTGTATTAAAAAAAAGGGTTATTTTTCAAGCATGTAAATAAGGGGATACAAAAAGAACTCCCCAATGCAAAATAAAAATAAATGCACATGGGATAAAAACAAGAACTGAAACATGAGCATGTCACATCAAAAGTGAGAAAATAGGGAGAATAGGTAAAGAAGCATTATTTTACTAAATATGTATGTTAGGTGAGATCTTAGTCTAATTAAGGATTCACTTATTAGCTCACTTAGCCTTATACATATATCCTTACCTTTACCTTGACCCCATTACAACCTTGATTAAAGACCTCATGAGTTTTGGTATGACTATGTTCTATAATTGTTGATTGGTTAGACGAAAAACAAAGTTATAGAAGGGAAGAATAGAAAGAAGAATAGAGTGATTAACCCAATAAACACTGAGTGATTAGAGAGTAAACACAAAATCCAGTAAGGGTTCAATAGCTCATTAACATTTATCTCTATTCAAATTAATAATTGTCTTGCAAGTTTTAATGTTTTCTTTCTCATCTCACTTGCGTTATTATTTGAGGGTTAGCTATATATGTATATATAACTCCTTGAGAATGCGGAATAATTTAACTACATGTAGGCTTTATATATGAGTGGATAAATTAGAATTGCATGACTCATTAGGTAGATGCATTTAGAATAGGGTGCATTTCATAACATTCCATCACTTTAACCTTAATTATTTACCTTGGATTTAGCATGAGGACATGCTAGTGTTTAAGTGTGGGCAGGTTGATAAACCCATATTTCATGAGTTCTTTTGTGCTTAATTTGAGTGATTTATTCAATCCTTCACCTACTTATTCACATTAATTGCATGATTTTACTTTCCCTTCCTTATTATGTCATATTGTGAAAAACATGTTTCCTAAGCTTTAAAATTAATTGTTTTAATTACCTTTATTTCCATTCGATGCCATGATTAGTGTGTTGAGTAGTCTCAGGTTTTCTAAGGCTGAATGACTTAAAGGATGAAAAAGGAAACATACAAAAATGGAAGGAGAAGGCAAAATGGAGCTTTAAGGAAATTGGTATCCACGCGATCGCATGGATGACGTGATCGCGTGCCAGAAGCGAAGAAGCAACGACGCGGCCGCATGACTGACGCGACCGCGCGCCTCAAGTAGAACACCCACGACGCGGACGCGTGACCGATGCGACCGCATGGCAAGGAAAAGCTCTAGACGACGCGAACGCGTGACCCACGCGGACGCGTGACAGAGGCCACGTATCAGAATTCATAGAATACGACCGCAGCGATTTCTGAAGCCCTTTTTGGCCTAGATCCAAGCACAGGCAACATAAATTAGAGGTTATAAAGTGGAGAAATGCATCCATTCAGGGGGAGCTCGCCAATTTCTAGTTTTCATGATTTAGATTTAGTTTAGAGAGAGATTCTCTCTCTCTCTTTAGGATTTAGGATTTCTTCTTGTTTTGAGAGTAACTCTGGATCCAGGTTTAATGTTCTTTTATTTTCAGTTTACTTTTATTTATTTATTTGCTTTTAATATTTGAATTGATTTATGAATTATTCCATGTTACAGATCTCTATTTTGAATTAATGATATTTGAAGTATTTTCAGTTAAGATTGTTCTCTTTGATTTAAGTTACTATTGCCTTCCATCTAAGGTCACCTCTATTATTCTAGCAATTTTACTTTTTCCCCTTTTGGTTTTGGTTAAGAAATCAGTAACTCAACAGTTATTAAACTCAACATATTTGATAATCGTTATCTTGCTAATTGAGCTGAACTTAAGTAATCCCAACCTTTTCTTAGAAAATAAATAGGATTCAAAGTTCAATTTAATTAGTCCCTTGACTTTCCTTTGCTTTAGTAAAGGTTGACCAAGTGGAGTTTAGATTCAACTTTCCTTATAGTTGAGAGAGATAACTACGTTGGACCTCCAATTTCTCATACCTTGCCCAAAAGTTTGCTTTACAGTATTTATTCATTTTTAATTGCCATTTAAATTATTTGTCATGTAACATATTCCCACCTTACTTCCAAAACCCCAATTTACAAACTCATAACCAATAATAAGAACATACCTTCCTCGCAGTTCCTTGAGAAGATGACCCGAAGTTTAATACTCGGTTATCAATTTTAAAAGGGGTTTGTTACTTGTGACAACCAAAACGTTTGTACGAAAGGATTTCTGTCGATTTAGAGACTATATCTACAACGCGACTATTTTTATGAAATTCTTTACTGGCAAAAATCCTAACGTCAGGTTCACCACATGATTGCATGCTTTCCATCTTACATCTTGAACATGCTTTTACTTGCTATTTGCCTACTTGCTTAATTTCTTATTCTAATTTTCAGTATGTCAGAAAAAGGAAAGAGGAAGGCATCATCCTCTAGAAAGAGGAAGAAAATACCAGATCCTACTCTCTCCTCACTTCAAGCTTATGCTCAAAACCCTCTAAATGACATAGAAAAGGCAAACCAACTACTACCGGCTCAGGATATGGTCAAGTTCCCAAATCTTACTGCGAACTTAGATTCCCAACCTACAATTCAAAGAATATGAATATTGAGAAGAAGCTATTTATCCCATTGGATTTGACCGACATCATCCACCAACGCATTGACCGGATGGGTTTAGCTTTTGTGGATAGAGAGTTGAGCCGAGTGAACCGGTCTTGGGTGCAAGAATTTTACTGTAAATTTTTCCGCCACACCCTTGACTCGGTATTGGTTAGAGGAGTTGAGATACCTATCACCGAGGAGGCCATTGAGGATGCCCTTACCTGCCGGCTTAAGACCGGTGACTGATGATTGGATTTTTGACGGTTTAGAAATTCTCAAATAAAATCTCGTCGAAGTATAGTTTCTAAACCAAGCAATAATCCTGTCATACAAAAAGTTGTTTGTCACTAAAACAAACCCCTAAATTTATAAACTGAAGTATTCAAACCTCGGGTCGTTCTCCCTAGGAATTACAATAAAGTGTCTTGTTATTGGTTGTGAGTTATTTTGGGGTTTTGATAAGAAGCATGAAAAGTAAATGGCAAGAAAGTAAACTAACAACTATAAAAGGCTCTTGGCAAGGTATGAAAACTAGAAGTCCTATCCTAGTTATCCTTCTCAATTGTGATGAGAATTGTTCATTGCTACCACTTAGTTAACCCTTACTAAATAAAGGAAAGTCAAGTGGATGAATTGACTTGAGCCACAAGTCCTAGCCAACTCCCAAGGAAAGACTAGCTTTAGTGCACTCCAAACCAATTAGCAATCTCTCCAATTACCAATCAACAAAGGAATTAGATAACTCAAGTGTCACTCTACCTAGGCCAAGAGGAACAAAATCTATACTATATCTAGAAGAGGCATTTCAACAAACACATAAAAGGCAATAAAAGTAAACAACATAAATTGCAAGAATTAAAGAGAGATCTAACTACAAAGGCAAGAGATCAACAACAGAAAAGCAAAGAAGAACAATTATTATGAATTACCTCTTATTGAATTGAAAGAAAATGGAAGTAACAATAGTAGATCTACAACAAAGTATAAGAACAACATAAAGGGAATTACAATAAAAGAATGGAAGGAGATGAATGTAACAACAAAGAATTGAAAGGTAGAAGTAGAAGAAAGCAAAGATTAAAACCTAGATCTAAGAACTAATCGTAATCCTAATTCTAGAGAGAAGGAAGAGCTTTTCTCTCTAAAACTAAGCCTAAATATCTTCCCTATGCTCCCCTAATTGATTCCTAATTGATAATTCATGCCTTCCCCTTAATCCTTCATCCTTTTATTCCTTTCCCTTAGCAATTGGCGCAAAAAATGGGTTTAGAAACCCTCTCAAATCGCCAGGCACGTGTTGCATTAGTAAGGTCATGTGCCGTCATCGACGCGTGCGCGCCCCTGGCGTGTTTCGCAATGTGCGCGCGAGCGCCTTGTGCGCGTGCGCGTGCATGGTCTAGATCAATTCTTTGGCTTTTTGTGCTTCTCTCCACTTGCATGCTTTCTTCCTTGCTTCCTTTGATCCATGCCTAGCCTATTTCAACCTGAGATTACTAGCAAACACATCAAGGCATCTTATGGAATCAAAGAAGAACTAGAATTCATCAAAATAAGGCTTAAAAAGCATGTTTTTACACTTAAGCACAAATATGGGAGAGATAACAAAACCATGCTAATTCATAGGCTAAATGTAACAAAAAGGTTATCTAAACACTCTAAACTCAATACAAAATAAACCGTCAAATTGGGGTTTGTCAATGACACTGATGCTTTCCTACATGCTGAGATAGAGCTTCACTGCATGACCTTCGATTTTGATGCATTGATGTTAGGATTTTTGCTAGTAAAGAATTTTATAAAAATAGTCGCGTTGTAGATATAGATTCTAAACCAACAGAAATCCCTTTATGCAAACGTTTTGGTTGTCACAAGTAACAAACCCCTAAATAAATTGATAACCGAAGTATTTAAACCTCGGGTCATCTTCTCAAGGAATTGCAGGGAGGTATGTTCTTATTATTGGTTATGAGTTTTGTAAATCGGGGGTTTTGAGAATGAGGAGCAAATATGATAAATGACAAGTAAACTAAATAAGTGACTGTAAAATAAACTCTTGGCAAGGTATGAGAACTGGAAATCCTATCCTAGTTATCCTTATCAATTGTGATGAGAATCGGATTTTTCGCCCACTTTGTTAACCTCTAACTGTGAAGGTAAGTCAAGTGAATGAATTAATTCGAATCCTCAAGTCCCAGTCTTTCCTTGGGAAAAGTTAGAGTTATTGGATCTCGAATCAATTCTTGAAGAATTCCAATTTTCAATCAACAATGAGTTTGATAACTCAAGAGTCACCAATTAATCAACCAAAGCCAAAAGGTAGAAAAATCTAAATTATTTATATCATAAATAAAAGAAACAAATCATAGCTCTGAAAATACCTCAAATAATATTTATTAAGAAAATCATAACATGAATATCATTAAGCCAAATTGGCAACATATATAATTAAAAATAAGAGAAGTCAAAATATAGGAATATTAAACCTGGAGCTCAGAAGAATTATAAGTTGAAATAATAATAAATCCGAAATCCTTTAAGAGGAATTCTAATCCTAAATCCTAAGAGAGAGGAGAGAACCTCTCTCTCTAAAAACTACATCTAGACTAAAATTATGAATTATAAAAAGCATGAGGAGTCTCTGCAAGTTCCCTGACTTTAATCTGTGTTTCTGGGCCGAAAACTGGTTTGAAATGCGGCCCAGAATCTCTGCTAGCGACTTTTGTAATTCTGCAGATCGCGCACGTCACGCGATCGCGTCATCCATGCGGACGCGTCATTCGCGTTTTTCCCTGCCACGCGTTCGCGTCGTCCACGCTTTCGCGTTACTTGTGCTTTTCCAATCCGCGCGGTCGCGTGAGCCATGCGACCGCGTCACTGCGAATTCCTTTCTTCCGCGCGGTCGTGTCACTGACGCGTATGCGTTACTTCTCGCTGGTCATCTCCTCAATTGCTTGTGTTCCTTCCATTTTTGCAAGCTTCCTTCCCAATCTCTCACTCATTCATGCCCTATAAAGCCTGAAACACTTAACACACAGATCAAGGCATCGAATGGTAATAAGAGAGGATTAAGATTAGCTAAATTAAGACCAAAGAAGCATGTTTTCAATTATTTAATAATTTTAGGAAGGAAATATAAATGCATGCTAATTATATGAATAAGTGGGTAAAGACCATGATAAAATCACACAATTAAACACATTGTAAACCATAAAATAGTGGTTTATCATGCACTGAGAGCAATGGTAGCTACTCCGGAGGCCCCCTGGGTTATGGATGCTGAGAACAAGGAACCCAAGGGAATGCACTTCAATTATCTAAGCCGAGAGGCCAAGACTTGGCAGTAGATCTTCGCTCACTACCCCATGCCTACTACCCATTTTACAGAGATCCCGGTTGCTATGCTGATCTTGATCAGCTGTGTGCTAGAGAGGAAGGAGGTTTATTACTCCCAGCTGATCAGGCGATTTATGTGGAGAGCCCATATCCGAGGTACCTTTCCTTTCCCGGTTATGATCACTCAGATGATTCAGAGGGCCGGAGTTTCGTGGCACCAGGATGATGTATCACCACCCCCACCGCTCCATGCAAAAGAGCCAGTTACTATTCTATGGGGATCCTGGGTGCACGAGAAGCCCGCTTCCCGACGCCGTTCTAGAGCTAGGTCCGCAGTTGAGGGAGTTGGACCGTCATCCTCAGCAGCCACAGCAGCAGCAGTTCCACTGCCCCCACCACCAGCACCCAGCCACTGCACTTCTTGGTTCAGCGTCTTTTTCGGTACATGGGGTGCACCAAGCGCCAGCTTATGCATCGGCTGGACTGGATCGACCAGATGTTTGTGGCCCAGGGTTTTGAGCTACCGCCACTACCAGAGTCCTCCGGTTCAGACACTGATACTTATGTAGAGGCACACGAGGAGTTGCATGACGAGGATATCCATGAGGAGGAGCCGGTTCACATGGAGGCATCACCTCAGACCCAGGAGACACCTCAGCCACAGCCCCAGCCAGGGCCAGAGCCGACCGGTGTACCTCTCCCTGATCCTCAGGATTAGTATCGAGGATGATGCTTGATCTTAAGTGTGGGGAGGTTGCCGTTGGCACCATTAGAGGACCGGTGAACATTTTGGCATATTTCATAGTTATATTTCCTTGTTATGCTACCTAGTTATCTTATTTTGCGCACTATTGTATATATTTGTCATTTTGGTTTATTTTGGATACTTTTACCTTAGTTGTTGCATATTTTGGATGCTAGATTTCATACTTTTAGTTGAATTTTTCTTTATATAGTCATCTTCTTAGCTTGTGGTTGTGATTAGAAATTGTTTTGGAATTGTCAAGACTGAGTTAACCCTTTTTGCATAAGAAGTTGTTTTTGATTGAAAAAGGAAAGTGTAAACTAGGAAATTTTTAAAATTTCTCAATCACAACAATACTTAGTCAAATATTGAGATTTTCCAAGGAGCTTAACTATCGGGCACTAACCCAATTGATTGGAAAAATTTTGTGGAACTTGCTTGAATTCTATATTTTGTGAAGCATGTTTTGAGCTAAGAACACAAGCAAGTGAAACTTGAGCCTATTGATGTGGTTACATTTTAAACCACTTATTTTCCCTTCTTGTGTGTAATTATTCTCTTTCTATGATTGTGATCCTTGGTTTGCTTGATTCTATATGTCTATCTTCTCCTTGTATTCATAAATTTATATGATTGAGGCCATTAATTCATTAGCTCACTTACCTAAATAGCCTTACCTTTTATCAACCTTTGTTAGCCAATTTTGAGTCTACGCTTAACCTACTTGTTTCTCAATTTAGCACATTACAAGCCCTAAAGCGAAAAACAATAAAAGTCTCTTGTTTGGATCTTTTATTGGTTTAGGCTAGTGAGAGTGCTTATTTTCAAGTTTAGTGAGGATTGGGAACATTGGTTAGGATAAAAGGGATGTTTTGTATTTTTATGTTTAGGAATTGGATGTATGCTCATGTATTGATTAAGTGTAAGACCTTATGCATTGATGTTCTTGAAAGAAAAAAAATGATGAGAAAAATAAAAGAAAAAGAAAGAAAAAATTATTATATGGAAAAGAAAAGAAAAGCAAAATATAGAATATATATATATAGAAAGAGAAAGAAAAAAAAAGAGAAAAACAATAAAAAGGGGACAAAATGCCCCAAAGCAAAGCTCAATAAGAGATTCAATGCATAAATATTGTGAAATGAAAAGAAAATGCACGAGTATATGAAAAGTGAAGGATGGGTAGTTAGGTTAGAACTCGATTATATAGGTCACTATATAGGTTAGGTGGGAAAGTTTAAGCTCATCAAAGGTCCAAATTCTAGTCCACTTAACCATATACGATCCTACATTGACCCTAGCCCCATTACAACCTTTGAGAAAGACCTCATGATGAATGTATGCATGCATGGATTAAATGTTGATTGTTAGAAGAAGATCAAATCTTGGAAAAATATGATTAGGAGAGAATTAAGTGAATTAACCCTTAAACACTTGAGTGAAAAGAGCAGATACGCATCCGGTGAAGGTTCCATAGCTCAATTACATGTGTTCACCCTTGTCACCTATATTCTTGCAAGTTTATAATTCTTTTGATAATCCAATACAATCGTGGTTTGGATTTGATTCCTATTGCTCTAGCTCTTGTGCTTACACAGGTTTTCTTGGGAATTGATTTGTTTGGACCAAACACTTTCATTCATTATAGGTAGTTGCATTTAGATAGATTCATATAGTTTAGTTGCATTTAATAATGTCATACCCCTTAGTTCCTTCTTATTTTAGCATGAGAACATGCTAAGGTTTAAGTGTAGGGAGGTTGATAAATCCCGTTTTTAGGGTTTATCTTGTGTTGAATTTAGAGTATTTTCATAACCTTTTTTCACATTTAGCCAATGAATTAGCATAGTTTTGTGATCTCTCCTGTATTTGTGCTTAAATGTAAAAACATGCTTTTTAAGCCTTTATTTTGGTAATTTTAATTCATCCTTGATTCCATAAGATGCCTTGATGTGTTTGCTAGTAATCTCAGGTTAAAATAGGCTAGGCATGGATCAAGGGAGCAAGGAAGGAAGCATGCAAGTGGAGAGAAGCACAAAAGCCAAAGAATTGATCTCGGCCAAGGACGCGCACACGCACAAGGTGCTCGCGCGCACATCGCGAATTTGGCCAGGGACGCGTACGCATACCGTGCGCGTCCGCGCCGAAGGCCGCACGTGATTTTTAAATAGAGCTTGTGCTCAGCGATTTCTGGAAAGCTGTGGGGCCCATTTGCAACCAATTTTGGCGCCAGAGTACTTTAAAGGACGAAGGATTAGAGGGAGAAGCATCATTCTATCATCATTCCATCACTTTTGGAATTCTAGCTTAGTTTTAGTTCATTCATACATATTAGGATTAGTTTAGAGTTACTTTTCTAGAGAGAGAAACTCTCACTTCTCTCTAGAATTAGGATTAGGTTTAGGTTGATCTCTCCTCTTAGATCTAGGTTTAGTTCATGCTTTGATTTACAATTTCTCTATCGATTCACTTCTCTCTAGAATTAGGATTAGGTTTAGGTTGATCTCTCCTCTTAGATCTAGGTTTAGTTCATGCTTTGATTTACTATTTCTCTATCGATTCGTACTCCTCTACTCTCCCTCTCTCTAGTTTTGTACTTTAATCATTGTAATTCTTCACTTTGTTGTGGATGTATTGTTGTTCTTTTGTTTTCTTTCGATAATGCAATTTGAGGTAATTCACGATAATTGTGATTTCCTTGATTGTTGTTGTTAATTCTTTGCATTCAATTGTTGTTAGAATTCATTCTTGTTGTGATTTACTATACTTTTCTTTTGTACCTTCCAAGTGTTTGATGAAATGCTTGGAAGGATCTTAGAGTAGAATTTTATGTTCTTGGCTTGGGAAGGTAACTTAGGAACTCTTGAGTCACTAATATCCAAGTGATTGATAGTTGATAGCCATTGACTCTAGCCTTCATTAATTCAATTAGTGGAAGCTAGGATTTATGGACTAGGATTGATACAACTCACTTGACTTTCTTTTACTATTAGTTAGAGATGACTTAGTGAGATTGATCCTTGCAACTATCATAATTGTGGTTAGTGATAATGATATAGGTCCTTGACCATCAACCCTTTGCCAAGACCATTTTGTTAATAAAATTTCCTTACCATATACTATTCATATTTCTCATCTAAAATCCCAAAATAAACAAGTCCGTAGCCAATAACAAGAACACTACCCTGCAAGTCCTTTGAGAGATGACCCGAGGTTTAAATACTTCGGTTTATAGATTTTAGGGGTTTGTACTTGTGACAAACAAATGTTTGTATGAAAGGATTATTGTTGGTTTAGCGACTATACTTTACAATGAGATTTCATTAGTGAATTCTAAACCACACAAAAATCTAATCATCAAATCAGCTTCCATATAAATTCATTCAAAATCAAAAGTACGAAAACTATGTATGAAGTGCATATGAATTGAACAAATAGCCAAGCCTTAGCAGCCAACATCAGAAAATAGTTCAAACCAAACTGACCATCAGGGCAGCAATATTCAAACAGAGCAAAATCCAAACAGCAGTACAAATTCACAAATGATCACAAACGGAGCACCTATCAGGCCTAGAATCCTCTATCCAGAACCTAGCTACCTAACAGCAGATATCTCTATCTATCCTAACATGCAAAATCAACTACTAACTAACTAAAACTAACAGTAAACTAGGGACAGAATTAAAATAAAGCAGAGGCAGGGAGGTCTGAGAACCTGGGAAGCAGAAACAGATGTGGAAAAGGAAGGAGAGGTGTGGCGAAGGATCAGACTGAGAGACCGCCTCAGTTGATGGTGGCGGCAGAGACCCACGGTGGCGCAGGCAGGAATGTGGCACATAGAGGCAGAGGGGGAATTGAGAGACGTGGCAGAGAAGGGCTGGTGTTGAGTAGGAAGGTTCATTATTTTGGAGAGAGGGTTCATGGTAGGAAGGTGGTTCCTCTTGGTAAAATTGTGGAGAAGGTGTGCATTGAGGTGGTTCTTGTTAGTAATCTTGATAGGGTTGTGGTGGTTCTAGAGGTTCTTGCTCATAATGATCACAAGGATGTGGTACGGGTGATTGGTTATATGATGGATAAGGGTCACATAAAGGTGCTTGGTAGAAAGGGGCTCGTGAGTATTGTTGAGCATCATGTTGAGGATAAGACTCATAGGCATATGGTGGTGGTTGATTATCACAAAAGGAGTCGCCATAGCCATTGAATTGGCATGCATTAGGATGGAGATTATACCTATAAGTATCCAGAGGTTGTTGCTAATAGGAGTGATCAATTCCTTGAGGCTCCTCCCATCTTTGTTGATTCCATCCTTGGTACATGTTATCATTGAAGTTCACATTTCCTACAACACAATTAGAGCCAAACTCATAGCCAAAGTGAGAATTCATTATGGAAAAACAAAGTAAAACTAACTAAACTAGTAAACAAACAAAAGACAAGCTATTTACCATATTCACATATGTACAATAACCAATAACATAACACCATTGCAAATCCCCGGCAACGGCGCCATTTTGATGATTAGATTTTTGTGTGGTTTAGAATTCACTAATGAAATCTCGTTGTAAAGTATAGTCTCTAAACCAACAATAATCCTTTCATACAAATATTTGTTTGTCACAAGTACAACCCTTAAAATCTATAAACCGAAGTATTTAAACCTCGGATCGTCTCTCAAAAGACTTGCAGGGTAGTGTTCTTGTTATTGGCTACGGATTTATTTATTTTGGAGTTTTAGATGGGAAACATGAAAAGTAAATGGTAATGAAGTTTTTTTAACAAAACGGTCTTGGCAAAGGGTTGATGGTCAAGGACCTATATCATTATCACTAACCACAATTATGATAGTTGCAATGATCAATCTCACTAAATCATCTCTAACTAATAGTAAAAGAAAGTCAAGTGAGTTGTATCAATCTTAGTCTATAAATCCTAGCTTCCACTAATTGAATTAATGAAGGCTAGAGTCAATGGCTATCAACTATCAATTACTTGGATATTAGTGACTCAAGAGTTCCTAAGTTACCTTCCTAAGCCAAGAACATAAAATTCTACTCTAACATCCTCCCAAGCATTTCATCAAACACTTGGAAGGTACAAAAGAAAAGTATAGTAAATCACAACAAGAATGAATTCTAACAACAATTGAATGCAAAGAATTAACAACAACAATCAAGGAAATCACAATTATCGTGAATTACCTCAAATTGCATTATCGGAAGAAAACAAAAGAACAACAATACATCCACAACAAAGTGAAGAATTACAATGGTTAAAGTACAAAACTAGAGAGAGGGAGAGTAGAGGAGTAAGAATTGATAGATAAATAGTAAATCAAAGCATGAACTAAACCTAGATCTAAGAGGAGAGATTAACCTAAACCTAATCCTAATTCTAGAGAGAAGTGAGAGTTTCTCTCTCTAGAAAACTAACTCTAAACTAATCCTAATGTGTATGAATGAACTAAAACTAAGCTAGAATGCCAAAAGTGATGGAATGATGATAGAATGATGCCTCCCCGTCCAATCCTTGGTCCTTTAAAGTACTTTGGCGCCAAAATTGGTTGCAACTTGGCCCCACAGCTTCCCAGAAATCGCTGAGCATGGGCTCTATTTAAAAATCACGTGCGGCCATCGGCGTGGACGCGCATGGTACGCGTACGCATCCTTGGCCAAATTCGTGATATGCGCGCGAGTGCCTTGTGCGCGTGCGCGTCCTTGGCCGAGATCAATTCTTTGCCTTTTTGTGCTTCTCTCCACTTGCAGCCTAGCCTGCGTATTTACATCATCAACAGATCTGCTCATATAAACCCCTTCTTAAAATGCCCTGTACTCATCAAATACATCCACTTGCTCATTTTAATTTCGATGCATCTCATGAATGTTTGCACCTTGGTGTGCTTGCATGTGGATTAACTTTTGGATGGCTTTTTGTTGTTGAGCTTGTCTTTGGTTCATCATGTTGAATGATTCATTCCACTATTTTCCTTATGTAGACAATAAAAGAAACCCAAAATTAATTTATATGTGGCGGCAGAGTGAAAAGTGTGACTAACTACTTTTTTTTAAACTTCTATTTTAAAACAAACTAAGTGATACTCATGAATTCAAATCAAGCGGACCTTTTAAGAGTTATATATGCAACATTAGTGACACCAAACTTAGTTTGTGATCATGTGGTGCAAGAGGAATTGATCAAAGCTCCTAAGATAGACATGACATGATTCTCATATATCCTCTTAGTGTGCCTTGCACACCAAACTTGTTGTTCACTATATGCTACACACAAGGATGTAATTGAATGTTTGTCAAATTTGAATTGAACTTCATGAGTATTACTTTATTAACTACCATAAAAAACATAAACTAAAAAGGATATAAAGCACGGGTTGCCTCCCATGAAGCGCTTCTTTAACGTAATTAGCTTGATGATTGGCCTTTGTCAGGATGGTTGGTAATGTCTCAAGTCTTCTCCTCTCACAATGAATCTATCTTCAGTTGCTTCTTTGAGAATCTCCACATGCTCCAAGGAGAGGATTCTATTGATTGTGTACACTTAAGGCAGCTGAGATGGAATGGTTGGAAGATGAGATAGGATTAGTGGGTAGTGGCTTGAGATCACTTGATCCCCTGGAAAAAGTCCTCTGTAGGGATCTTTTTGTTCCTCCATCTCCTTGGTATCTTCTTCCTAATTATTTTCTCTTCTTCAAGTGGTGCTTTGATGATTCTTGTGTCAGGAGGATCTTTGTTGATTGTCTCCTTTGAATTTTGTGGTTCCAGCTCCTCCTTGGGCTTCCTTGGTTGTTGTATCATTTGAACCTTTTATTTTTCTACGAAGGAGGTCTTCAGGTGCTCTGCTTATGACTCTCTACTTGTTACCTCTAGAAACACTTCATTGTGATCATCCTTCAGCTCCTTGTTCTCTTATTCAGATTCTTGTGAGGGCTTGAAGACATGAAAGGTGAGTTGTTTATCATGTATCCTTAATACCAACTCCCCTTGCTCAACATCTATGAGTACTCTGGCTGTGGCTAAGAATGGTCTCTTCAGAATGATTGGATGGAGATAGCTTTCTTTCATCTCAAGAACAACAAAGTCTGTAGGAAGGAAGTATTTTCCAACCTTCACTAGCACATTTTCAACCACTCCTACTGCTGGTTTCTGAGTCTTATCAGCCAGCTGAAGGATCACATCTGTGGGTTTTAACTCATTAATTTACAGCTTCTTTATGAGAGACAGAGGCATTAGATTTATGCTTTCTCCCAAATCACAGAACCCTCTATCAATCATTGTGTTTCCTATGGTACAAGGGATGTGAAAACTTCCTGCATCCTTCTTCTTTGTGGGTAACTCCTTCTGGATGAGAGGACTGCATTTCTTGTTCATCACTACTGTTTGTTCTCCTTTCACTCCTTCATGCACTTGATATATGAAGGCATCTGTTGGAGAGCCTCAATGAAGGAAATATTGATATGAAGAGATGTAAACATATCTAGGAACCTGGAGTATGACTTCTCTTTCTCACCACCCCTGAGTCATTGAGGGAATGGTGCCTTTGGTACATATGATTTCAGGATCTCTTTCTCCCTTGGCTCCTTTCTTTGTGCAGAGTCAATTTCTTGTCCTTTCTCTTCCTGTTTCTCCTTTGGAGTTCCCTGAGTGTGCTTTGGTGGCTTGCTAACTTCCTCTAAATTCTCCTCATCTTTTAGAGTGATCACTTTGCATTCTTCCCACCTCACATTCTTGCTCTCTCCTCTTGGATTCTTTTCAGTATCACTTGGAAAGCTGTCAGTGGACTTTGGGATTTATTGAGAGAGGTATCCTACTTGAGATTCAAATTTCTTGATGGTATCTCCCTGTTTCTTCATATTATACCTTACTTCATCTTTGAATGCCTTGTTGTCTTGAGATTTCTTGCAGAGATTTTCAAGCAGGGCTTCAATCCGGAAAATCCTATCCTCAGATGATGATGGTAAGTTGGAATTGGGAGGTTAAGGTTGATTATTTGGTACTTGGTATGGAGGCTGGAAGGAGTTGTTGTGTAGGGTTTGATATGATCTTTGATTGGGGTGTTGGTAGGTGGAATTGTTATATTGGTTGGAGTTTTGTGTTCTATGACCTTGGTTCTGGTTTTGTTGGTTTCCCCACCCAAAGTTTGGGTGGTTCTTCCAACCAGGATTGTAGGTTTTGGAGTGTAGATCATAAGGTTGTCTTGATGAGTTTCCAACATAATTGGCTTGCTCCCAATCACCTCCTTCCTCTGCACTGAACTCTTCTTGAGCTTGTGGTTGAGTAGTGACTGCTTTAGCTTGATTCCTCTCCATCTGCTTTGTAAGGTCAGCCAATTGTTTGGTAATCAGCTTATTTTGAGCTAACAATGTATCCATGTGGTTCAACTCTATTACTCCTCTAGTTGAGTTTCTGTCAGAGGCATAGTGGTGGATGAAATTGTGATCATCAACAATGGCTCCAAAGACTTGGTGCTCTCAAACATAAATCACACTTTGTCACAACTCCGCACAACTAACCAGCAAGTGTACTGGGTGGTCCAAGTAATACCTTACGTGAGTAAGGATCGATCCCACAGAGATTATTGGTATGAAGCAAGCTATGGTCATTTTTCAAATCCCAGTCAGGCGGATTCAACTATATTAAGAGATTATTGGATTTTCGAATAATAATAATAAATAGATAGAAAATAAAGATAGAGTTACTCATGTAATTCAATGGTGGGAATTTCAGATAAGTGTATGGAGGTGCTGTGTTCCTTCCGAATCTCTGCTTTCCTACTGCTTTTATCCAATCTTTGTCACTCCTTTCTATGGCAAGCTGTATGTAGGGCATCACCGTTGTCAATGGCTACATCCCATCCTCTCAGTGAAAATGGTCCAAATGCTCTGTCACAGCACGACTAATCATCTGTCGGTTCTCGATCATGTTGGAATAGAATCCCTTGATTCTTTTGCGTTTGTCATCACGCCTAGCAATCGCGAGTTTGAAGCTCATCACAGTCATTCAATCCCGGAATCCTACTCGGAATACCACAGACAAGGTTAGACTTTCCGGATTCCCATGAATGCCGCCATCAATTCTAGCTTATACCACGAAGGTTCTGATTAAGGAATCAAAGAGATATGCGCCCGGTCTAAGGTAGAACGGAAGTGGTTGTCAGTCACGCGTTCATAGGTGAGAATGATGATCAGTGTCACGGATCATCACATTCATCATGTTGAAGTGCAACGAATATCTTAGAATAAGAATAAGTCGAATTCAATAGAAAATACTAGTAATTGCATTAAAACTCGAGGTACAGCAGAGCTCCACACCCTTAATCTATGGTGTGTAGAAACTCCACCGTTGAAAATACATAAGTGATGAAGGTCCAGGCATGGCCGAATGGCCAGCCTCCATGAAAGACCGAATGGTCAAAAGAACTAGATAGTCCAAGACCTCTAATAAACTAGTAAAAAGTTCTATTTATACTAAACTAGCTACTAGGGTTTACAGAAGTAAGTAATTGATGCATAAATTCACTTCCGGAGCCCACTTGGTGTGTGCTTGGGCTGAGCTTGATCTTTCCACGAGCTGAGGCTTTTCTTGGAGTTGAACGCCAAGTTGTAACGTGTTTTGGGCGTTCAACTCTGGTTCGTGATGTGTTTCTAGCGTTTGACTCTAGAATGCAGCATGGAACTGGTGTTGAGCACCAGTTTACGTCGTCTAATTACAAATAAAGTATAGAATATTATATATTTCTGGAAAGCTCTGGATGTCTACTTTCGAACGCCATTGAGAGCGTGCCATTTGGAGTTCTGTAGCTCTAGAAAATCCATTTTGAGTGCAGGGAGGTCAGATTCCAACAGCATCAGCAGTCCTTTGTCAGCCTCCTATCAAAGTTTTGCTCAGGTCCCTCAATTTCAGCCAGAAATTACCTGAAATCACAGAAAAATATACAAACTCATAGTAAAGTCCAGAAATGTGAATTTAGCATAAAAAATAATGAAAACATCCCTAAAAGTAACTAGATCATACTAAAAACTACCTAAAAACAATGCCAAAAAGCGTATAAATTATCCGCTCATCACAACACCAAACTTAAATTGTTGCTTGTCCCCAAGGAACTGAAGATCAATTAGGATAAAAAGAAGAGAATATACTATAAATCCCAAAATATCAATGAATATTAATTCTAATTAGATGAGCGAGACTTTTAGCTTTTTGCTTCTGAACAGTTTTGGCATCTCACTTTTTCCTTTGAAGTTTAGAATGATTGGCTTCTATAGGAACTTAGAATTTCAGATAGTGTTATTGATTCTCCTAGTTAAGTTTGTTGGTTCTTGAACACAGCTACTTTTATGAGTCTTGGCTGTGGCCCTAAGCATTTTGTTTTCCAGTATTACCACCGGATACATAAATGCCACAGACACATGACTGGGTGAACCTTTTCAGATTGTGACTCAGCTTTGCTAGAGTCCCCAGTTAGAGGTGTCCAGAGCTCTTACGCACACTCTTTTTTCTTTGGATCACGATTTTAACCACTTAGTCTCAAGCTTTTCACTTGGACCTGCATGCCATAAGCACATGGTTAGGGACAACTTGATTTAGCCGCTTAGGCCTGGATTTTATTTCCTTGGGCCCTCCTATCCAGTGATGCTCAAAGCCTTGGATCCTTTTTACCCTTGTGGTGCGCGTAATTGTGATCATCAATGGTGCCATCAATATGGTACGCTCAATTGCAATCTCAACTCTTTACCACAACTTCGCACAACTAACCAGCAAGTGTACTGGGTCATCCAAGTAATAAAGCTTACGTGAGTAAGGGTCGATCCCACGGAGATTGTTGGTATGAAGCAAGCTATGGTCACCTTGTAAATCTTAGTCAGGCAGACTCAAATGGTTATGAATGATATATGAATAAAACATAAAACAAGGATAGAGATACTTATGTAATTCATTGGTGAGAATTTCAGATAAGCGTATGAAGATGCTTGGTCCCTTCCGTCTCTCTGCTTTCCTACTGTCTTCATCCAATCCTTCTTTCTCCTTTCCATGGCAAGCTATATGTAGGGTTTCACCGTTGTCAGTGGCTACCTCCCATCCTCTCAGTGAAAATGTTCAACGCACCCTGTCATGGCACGGCTATTCAGCTGTCGGTTCTCGATCATGTCGGAATAGAATCCAGTGATTCTTTTGCGTCTGTCACTAACGCCCCACAATCGTGAGTTTGAAGCTCGTCACAGTCATTCAATCATTGAATCCTACTCAGAATACCACAGACAAGGTTTAGACCTTCCGGATTCTCTTGAATGCCGCCATCAATTCTAGCTTATACCACGAAGATTCCGATTAAGGGATCCAAGAGATAAACATTCAAGCCTTGTTTGCTTGTAGAACGGGAGTGGTTGTCAGGCACGCATTCATAAGTGAGAATAATGATGAGCGTCATATAATCATCACATTCATCATGTTCTTGGGTACGAATGAATATCTTAGAATAAGAACAAGCCGAATTGAATAGAAGAACAATAGTAATTGCATTAATACTCGAGGTACATCAGAGATCCACACCTTAATCTATGGTGTGTAGAAACTCCACCGTTAAAAGTACATAAGAACAAAAGTGATCATTGGCTTCGGTCCCAGAGAGGGAACCAGAAGAACCAAGATGAGAATACAATAGCAAAAGGTCCTATTTATAAAGAACTAGTAGCCTAGGGTTTACAGAAATGAGTAAATGACATAAAAATCCACTTCTGGGCCCACTTGGTGTGTGCTTGGGCTGAGCATTGAAGCATTTTTGTATAGAGACTTTTCTTGGAGTTAAACGCCAGCTTTTGTGCCAGTTTAGGCGTTTAACTCCCATTCTTGTGCCAGTTCCGGCGTTTAACGCCGGGCAGTTTTGAGCTGATTTGGAACGCCGGTTTGGGCCATCAAATCTTGAGCAAAGTACAGACTATTACACATTGCTGGAAAGCCCAGGATGTCTGTTTTCTAACGCCGTTGAGAGCGCACCAATTGGACTTCTGTAGCTCCAGAAAATTCACTTTGAGTGCAGGGAGGTCAGAATCCAATAGCATCTGCAGTCCTTTTCAGCCTCTGAATCAGATTTTTGCTCAGGTCCCTCAATTTCAGCCAGAAAATACCTGAAATCACAGAAAAACACACAAACTCATAGTAAAGTCCAGAAAAGTAAATTTTAAATAAAAACTAATAAAAATATACTAAAAAATAACTAAAACATACTAAAAACATACTAAAAACAGTGCCAAAAAGCGTATAAATTATCCACTCATCACAACGCCAAACTTAAATTGTTGCTTGTCCCCAAGCAACTAAAAATCAAATAAGATAAAAAGAAGAGAATATGCAATGAATTCCAAAAACGTCTATGAAGATCAGTATTAATTAGATGAGCCGGGCTTTTAGCTTTTTGCCTCTGAACAGTTTTGGCATCTCACTCTATCCTTTTGAAATTCAGAATGATTGGCTTCTACAGGAACTCAGAATCCAGATAGTGTTATTGATTCTCCTATTTAAGTATGATGATTCTTGAACACAGCTACTTTATGAGTCTTGGCCGTGGCCCAAATCACTCTGTCTTCCAGTATTACCACTGGATACATACATGCCACAGACACATAATTGGGTGAACCTTTTCAGATTGTGACTCAGCTTTGCTAGAGTCCCCAATTAGAGGTGTCCAGGGTTCTTAAGCACACTCTTTTTGCCTTGGATCACAACTTTATTTTTTTTCTTCTCTCTCTCTTTTTTTTCGTTTTTCTCTCTCTTTCTCTTTTTTTTCGTTTTTCTCTTTCTTTTTTTTGTATTCACTGCTTTTTCTTGCTTTAAGAATCATTTTTATGATTTTTCAGATCCTCAGTAACATGTCTCCTTTTTCATCATTCTTTCAAGAGCCAACCATTCATGAACAACAAATTTAAAAGACATATGCACTGTTTAAGCATACATTCAGAAAACAAAAGTATTGCCACCACATCAAAATAATTAATCTGTTATGAATTTAAAATTCATGCAATTCTTCTCTTTTTCAATTAAGAACATTTTTCATTTAAGAGAGGTGATGGATTCATAGGACATTCATAACTTTAAGGCATAGACACTAAGACACTAATGATCACAAGACACAAACATAGATAAACATAAGCATTAAAATTCGAAAAATAGGAAAATAGAGAACAAGGAAATTAAAGAACGGGTCCATCTTAGTGATGGTGGCTTGTTCTTCCTCTTGAAGATCTTATGGAGTGCTTGAGCTCCTCAATGTCTCTTCCTTGTCTTTGTTGCTCCTCTCTCATGATTCTTTGATCTTCTCTAATTTCATGGAGGAGGATGGAATGTTCTTGGTGCTCCACCCTTAGTTGTCCCATATTGGAACTCAATTCTCCTAGGGAGGTGTTGATTTGCTCCCAATAATTTTGTGGAGGAAAGTGCATCCCTTGAGGCATCTCAGGGATTTCATGATGAGTGGGATCTCTTGTTTGCTCCATCCTTTTCTTAGTGATGGGCTTGTCCTTATCAATGGGGATGTCTCCCTCTATGTCAACTCCAACTGAATAACAGAGGTGACAAATGAGATGAGGAAAGGCTAACCTTGCCAAGGTAGAGGACTTGTCCGCCACCTTATAAAGTTCTTGGGCTATAACCTCATGAACTTCTACTTCTTCTCCAATCATGATGCTATGAATCATGATGGCCCGGTCTAGAGTAACTTCAGACCGGTTGCTAGTGGGAATGATTGAGCGTTGGATAAACTCCAACCATCCCCTAGCTACGGGCTTGAGGTCATGCCTTCTCAATTGAACCGGCTTCCCTCTTGAATCTCTCTTCCATTGGGCACCCTCTTCACAGATGTCTATGAGGACTTGGTCCAACCTTTGATCAAAGTTGACCCTTCTAGTGTAAGGATGTTCATCTCCTTGCATCATGGGCAAGTTGAATGCCAACCTTACATTTTCCGGACTAAAATCTAAGCATTTCCCCCGAACCAGTGTAAGCCAATTCTTTGGTTCCGGGTTCACACTTTGATCATGGTTCTTGGTGATCCATGCATTGGCATAGAACTCTTGAACCATTAAGATTCCGACTTATTGAATGGGGTTGGTAAGAACTTCCCAACCTCTTCTTCGAATCTCATGTCGGATCTCCGGATATTCACTCTTTTTGAGTTTAAAAGGGACCTCGAGGATCACCTTCTTCAAGGCCACAACTTCATAGAAGTGGTCTTGATGCACCCTTGAGATGAATCTCTCCATCTCCCATGACTCGGAGGTGAAAGCTTTTGCCTTCCCTTTCCTCTTTCTAGAGGTTTCTCCAGCCTTGGATGCCATAAATGGTTATGGAAAAACAAAAAGTAATGCTTTTACCACACCAAACTTAAAAGGTTTGCTCGTCCTCGAGCAAAAGAAGAAAGAAGAGAGTAGAAGAAAAAGAAATAGAGGAGATGGAGATGGCTTTGTGGTTCGGCCAAAGGGGGAGAAGTAGTGTTTAGGTTGTGTGAAAATGAAGGAGTGAAGATGGATTTATATAGAGGTGGAGAGAGGGGTAAGGTTCGGTTATGAATGGGTGGGTTTGGGAGGGAAAGTGGTTTGAATTTGAATGGTGAGGTAGGTGGGGTTTTATGAAGGATGGATGTGAGTGGTGAAGAGAAGGATGAGATTTGATAGGTGAGGGGTTTTTGGGGAAGAGTGGTTGAGGTGATTGGTGAATGGGTGAAGAAGAAGAGAGAGGGTGGTGGGGTAGGTTGGGATCCTGTGGGGTCCACAGATCCTGAGGTGTCAAGGAAAAGTCATCCCTGCACCAAGTGGCGAGCAAAAATGCTCCCTGTGCCAATTCTGGCGTTAAACACCGGGCTGGTGCCCATTTCTAGCATTTAACGCCAACTTCTTGCCCTTTCCTGGCGTTTAACGCCAGTCTGGTGCCCCTTTCTGGCGTTAAATGCCTAGAATGGTGCCAGACTGGGCGTTAAACGCCCATTTGCTAGCTTCACTGGCGTTTAAATGCCAACAAGTTCTCCTCAGGATGTGCTGTTTTTCTTTCTGTTTTTCATTCTATTTTTTCTTTTTCAATTGATTTTGTGACTTCCCATGATCATCAACCTACAGAAAACATAAAATAACAAAGGAAAATAGATAAATATAACATTGGGTTGCCTCCCAACAAGCGCTTCTTTAATGTCAGTAGCTTGACAGAGGGCTCTCATGGAGCCTCACAGATACTCAGAGCAATGTTGGAACCTCCCAACACCAAACTTAGAGTTTGAATGTGGGGGTTCAACACCAAACTTAGAATTTGGTTGTGGCCTCCCAACACTAAACTTAGAGTTTGACTGTGGGGGCTCTGTTTGGCTCTGTTTTGAGAGAAGCTCTTCATGCTTCCTCTCCATGGTGACAGAGGGATATCCTTGAGCCTTAAACACCAAGAATTCTTCATTCACTTGAATGATCAATTCTCCTCTTGTCCACATCAATCACAGCCTTTGCTGTGGCTAGGAAGGGTCTGCCAAGGATGATGGATTCATCCATGCACTTCCCAGTCTCTAGGACCATGAAATCAGCAGGGATGTAATGGTCTTCAACTTTTACCAGAACATCCTCTACAAGTCCATAAGCTTGTTTTCTTGAATTGTCTGCCATCTCTAGTGAGATTCTTGCAGCTTGTACCTCATAGATCCCTAGCTTCTCCATTACAGAGAGAGGCATGAGATTTATGCTTGACCCTAGGTCACACAGAGCCTTCTTAAAGGTCATGGTGCCTATGGCACAAGGCATTGAAAACTTCCCAGGATCTTGTCTCTTTTGAGGTAATTTCTGCCTAGACAAGTCATCCAGTTCTTTGGTGAGCAAAGGGGTTTCATCCTCCCAAGTCTCATTACCAAATAACTTGTCATTTAGCTTCATGATTGCTCCAAGGTATTTAGTAACTTGCTCTTCAGTGACATATTCATCCTCTTCAGAGGAAGAATACTCATTAGAGCTCATGAATGGCAGAAGTAAGTCCAATGGAATCTCTATGGTCTCATTATGAGCCTCAGATTCCCATGGTTCCTCATTAGGGAAATCATTGGAGGCCAGTGGACGTCCATTTGAGGTCTTCCTCAGTGGCGTTCACTGCCTCTTCCTCCTCTCCTAGTTCGGCCATGTAGGTTATGTTAATGGCCTTGCATTCTCCTTTTGGATTCTCTTCTGTATTGCTTGGAAGAGTACTAGGAGGGAGTTCAATAATTTTCTTACTTAGCTGACCCACTTGTACCTCCAAATTCCTGATGGAGGACCTTGTTTCAGTCATGAAACTTTGAGTGGTTTTGATTAGATTAGAGACCATGGTTGCTAAGTCAGAGTGGCTCTGCTTAGAATTCTCTGTCTGTTGCTGAGAAGATGATGGAAAAGGCTTGCCATTGCTAAACCTGTTTCTTCCACCATTGTTGTTGAAACCTTGTTGAGGTCTCTGTTGATCCTTCCATGAGAGATTTGGATGATTTCTCCATGAAGGATTATAGGTGTTTCCATAGGGTTCTCCCATGTAATTCACCTCTTCCATTGAAGGGTTCTCAGGATCATAAGCTTCTTCTTCAGATGAAGTATCCTTAGTACTGCCTGGTGCAGCTTGCATTCCAGACAGACTTTGAGAAATCATATTGACTTGCTGAGTTAATATTTTGTTCTGAGCCAATATGGCATTCAGGGTATCAATCTCAAGAACTCCTTTCTTTTGATTTGTCCCATTGTTCACAGGATTCCTTTCAGAAGTGTACATGAATTGGTTATTTGCAACCATTTCAATTAGTTCTTGAGCTTCTGTAGGCGTCTTCTTCAGATGAAGAGATCCTCCAGCAGAGCTATCCAAAGACATCTTGGACAGTTCAGACAGACCATCATAGAAGATACCTATGATGCTCCATTCAGAAAGCATGTCAGAGGGACACTTTCTGATCAATTGTTTGTATTTTTCCCAAGCTTCATAGAGGGATTCTCCTTCCTTCTGTCTGAAGGTTTGGACCTCCACTCTAAGCTTACTCAATTTTTGAGGTGGAAAGAACTTTGCCAAGAAGGCATTGACTAGCTTTTCCCAAGAGTTCAGGCTTTCTTTAGGTTGTGAATCCAACCATATCCTAGCTCTGTCTCTTACAGCAAAAGGGAATAGTATAAGTCTGTAGACTTCAGGGTCAACCCCATTAGTCTTGACAGTGTCACAGATTTGCAAGAACTCAGCTAAAAACTGATGAGGATCTTCCAATGGAAGTCCATGGAACTTGCAATTCTGTTGCATTAGAGAAACTAATTGAGGCTTAAGCTCAAAGTTGTTTGCTCCAATGGCAGGGATAGAGATGCTTCTCCCATAGAAGTCGGGGGTAGGTGCAGTAAAGTCACCTAGCACCTTCCTTGCATTGTTGGCATTGTTGTTGTTTTTGGCTGCCATGTCTTCTTCTTATTTGAAGATTTCTGTTAGGTCCTCTTCAGAGAGTTGTGCCTTAGCTTCTCTTAGCTTTCGCTTCAAGGTCCTTTCAGGTTCAGGGTCAGCCTCAACAAGAATGCTTTTGTCTTTGCTCCTGCTCATATGAAAGAGAAGAAAACAAGAAAATATGGAATCCTCTATGTCACAGTATAGAGATTCCTTGAGGTGTCAGAGAAAAAGAAAAATAGAAGGAAAAAGTAGAATAATTCGAACTTATCAAGAAAGATGGAGTTCGAATTGTGCATTAAGGAATAGTGTTAGTCCATAAATAGAAGTATGTGAGAAGAGGGGAAGAAATTTTTGAAAATAAATGAAAAACATTTTAAAAACATTTTGAAAAATACTAATTAATTTTCGAAAACTAAGAGTGGAGAAGAAATCAAGTGATTTTTGAAAAAGATTTTAAAATTAGAAACCAAAAAGATATGATTGAAAAATTAATTTTGAAAAAGATGTGATTAAAAAGATATAATTGAAAAGTTATGGTTTTAAAAAGATGTGATTGAGAAGATATGATTTGAAAAACAAATTAAAAAGATTTGATTTTAAAAATTAATGACTTGGCTAACAAGAAAAGATATGATTCAAACATTAAACCTTTCTCAACAGAAAAGGCAACATACTTGAAATGTTGAATCAAATCATTAATTGTTAGCAAGTATCTTTGAAAATGGAAAGAAATTGATTTTGAAAAAGATTTGATTGAAAAGATATGATTTGAAAAAGATTTGATTTTGAAAAATTTTGAAAACCTGAAAAAAAATTGAGTTAAAAATAAAATCTTTCTTCTTGTGCCATCCTGGCGTTAAACGCCCAGAATGGTGCACATTCTAGCGTTTAACACCCAAAGCACTACCCTTTTGGGCGTTAAACGCCAGTTTTCCTTCTTCACTGGGCATTTTGAACGCCCAGATTTTTCTGTGTAATTCCTCTGCTGTATGTTATGAATCTTCAATTGTCTATATTATTGACTTGAAAAGACAAAAATTTTTTTTGGATTTTTAAATAATGAGGAATAATCAAAACGCAACTAAAATCAAATAACAATACATGCAAGACACCAAACTTAGCAGTTTGTATACTACTTGACACTAACAAAATGAGAATGTATATGAGAAACAACAAAACACTCAAGTCAAGAAAATTCAGAGATCAGAGCAAGAAAATCATTAAGAACATCTTGAAGATCACTTGAGACACATGAATGAATGCAAGAAGAACAGAAACATGCAATTGACACCAAACTTAACATGAGACACTAGACTCAAGAAACATACAATATTTTTGGTTTTTTATGATTTTGTAATTTTTTTTGGATTTTTCGAAAATTAAGTGGAAAAGAAAATAAAGATATCAAAATTCTTAATGAGAATTCCAGGAATCATGCAATGTTAGTCTAAAGCTTTAGTCTAATGGAATTAGACATGGCTAGCTAAGCTTCAGCAGGACATTGCATTCAAGAGCTAAATTGATGAGAATCAATCAGCTTTGGTGATGATAAGAACATCACCTTGAAACACTAGAATTCATTCTTAAGAACTCTGAAGAAAAATACCTAATCTAAGCAACAAGATGAACCGTCAGTTGTCCAAACTCAACAATCCCCGGCAACGGCGCCAAAAACTTAGTGCACGTAATTGTGATCATCAATGGCGCCATCAACATGGTACACTCAATTGCAATCTCAACTCTTTACCACAACTTCGCACAACTAACCAGCAAGTGTACTGGGTCGTCCAAGTAATAAACCTTACGTGAGTAAGGGTCGATCCCACGGAGATTGTTGGTATGAAGCAAGCTATGGTCACCTTGTAAATCTTAGTCAGGCAGACTCAAATGGTTATGAATGATATATGAATAAAACATAAAAGAAGGATAGAGATACTTATGTAATTCATTGGTGAGAATTTCAGATAAGCGTATGGAGATGCTTTGTCCCTTCCGTCTCTCTGCTTTCCTATTGTCTTCATCCAATCCTTCTTACTCCTTTCCATGGCAAGCTGTATGTAGGGTTTCACCGTTGTCAGTGGCTACCTCCCATCCTCTCAGTGAAAATGTTCAACGCACCCTGTCACGGCACGGCTAATCATCTATCGGTTCTCAATCAGGTTGGAATAGAATCCAGTGATTCTTTTGCGTCTGTCACTAACGCCCAGCCTTCAGGAGTTTGAAGCTCGTCACAGTCATTCAATCATTGAATCCTACTCAGAATACCACAGACAAGGTTTAGACCTTCCGGATTCTCTTGAATGCCGCCATCAATTCTAGCTTATACCATGAAGATTCCGATTAAGGGATCCAAGAGATAAACATTCAAGCCTTGTTTGCTTGTAGAACGGGAGTGGTTGTCAGGCACGCGTTCATAAGTGAGAATGATGATGAGCGTCACATAATCATCACATTCATCATGTTCTTGGGTACGAATGAATATCTTAGAATAAGAACAAGCCGAATTGAATAGAAGAACAATAGTAATTGCATTAATACTCGAGTTACAGCAGAGCTCCACACCTTAATCTATGGTGTGTAGAAACTCCACCGTTAAAAGTACATAAGAACAAAAGTGATCATTGGCTTCGGTCCCAGAGAGGGAACCAGAAGAACTAAGATGAGAATACAATAGCAAAAGGTCCTATTTATAAAGAACTAGTAGCCTAGGGTTTACAGAAATGAGTAAATGACATAAAAATCCACTTCCGGGCCCACTTGGTGTGTGCTTGGGCTGAGCATTGAAGCATTTTCGTGTAGAGACTTTTCTTGGAGTTAAACGCCAGCTTTTGTGCCAGTTTGGGCGTTTAACTCCCATTCTTGTGCCAGTTTCGGCGTTTAACGCCGGGCAGTTTTGAGCTGATTTGAAACGCCGGTTTGGGCCATCAAATCTCAGGCAAAGTATGGACTATTAAACATTGTTGGAAAGCCCAAGATGTCTACTTTCCAACGCCGTTGAGAGCGCGCCAGTTAGGCTTCTGTAGCTCTAGAAAATTTACTTCGAGTGCAGGGAGGTCAGAATCCAACAGCATCTGTAGTCCTTTTCAGCCTCTGAATCAGATTTTTGCTCAGGTCCCTCAATTTTAGCCAGAAAATACTTGAAATAACAAAAAAACACACAAACTCATAGTAAAGTCCAGAAAAGTGAATTTTAACTAAAAACTAATAAAAATATACTAAAAACTAACTAAAACATACTAAAAACAGTGCCAAAAAGCATTATTAAAGCCTTGTTGCTAAGTTTGCTAAGTTAGAGGTATTCTGTTCATAATTCTCTGTCTGTTGCTGAGAAGATGATTGATAAGGCTTGATATTGCTGAGCCTATTTCTTCCACCATTATTAAAGCCTTGTTGAGGCTTTTATTGATCCTTCCATGAGAAATTTGGATGATTTCTCCATGATGAATTATAGGTGTTTCCATAAGGTTCACCCATGTAATTTACCTCTGCCATTGCAGGGTTTTCAGGATCATAAGCTTCTTCTTCAAAAGATGCCTCTTTAGTACTGTTGGATGCATTTTGCCATCCATTCAGACTTTGAGAAATCATGTTGACTTGCTGAGTCAACACTTTGTTCTGAGCCAATATGTCATTCAGAGCATCAATTTCAAGAACTCCCTTCCTCTGAGGCGTCCCATTATTCACGGAATTCCTCTCAGAAGTATACATGAATTGGTTATTTGCAAACATGTCAATAAGTTCCTGAGCTTCTGCAGGCGTTTTCTTTAGGTGAATGGATCCACCTGCAGAGTGGTCCAATGACATGTTGGAAAACTCAAATAGACCATAATAGAATATATCTAATATGGTCCACTCTGAAAATATGTCAGAAGGACACTTTTTGGTCATCTGCTTGTATCTTTCCCAAGCTTCATAGAGGGATTCACCATCTTTTTGCTTGAAGGTCTGAACATCCACTCTAAGCTTGCTCAGCTTTTGAGGAGGAAAGAATTTATCCAAGAAGGCCGTGACCAGCTTATCCCAGGAGTCCAGGCTATCTTTAGGTTGTGAGTCCAACCATGTTCTAGCTCTGTCTCTTACAGCAAAAGGGAAAAGCATGAGCCTATAGACTTCAGGACCTACTCCATTCGTCTTAACAGTCTCACAAATCTGCAAGAACTCAGTTAAAAACTGGTAAGGATCTTCAGATGGAAGTCCATGAAACTTGCAATTCTGTTGCATTAGAGTAACTAATTGAGGTTTCAGCTCAAAATTGTTTGCTCCAATGGCAGGAATTGAGATGCTTCTTCCATCAAACTTGGACGTGGGTTTAGTTAAATCACTAAGCATCCTCCTTGCATTATTGTTGTTGGGTTCGGCTGCCATCTCCTTCTCTTGTTCAAAAATTTTAGAAAGGTTGCCTCTGGATTGTTGTAATTTAGCTTCTCTTAGTTTCCTCTTCAGAGTCTTTTCAGGTTCAGGATCAGCTTCAACAAGAGTGCTTTTTTCCTTGTTCCTGCTCATATGAAAGAGAAGAGAACAAGAAAAGAAGAGGAATCCTCTATGTCATAGTAAAGAGGATCCTTATTATTAGTAGAAGAAGAAAAGAATAAAGAAAGGAGAATCCAAACACAAGGGTAAGGATAGAGGCAGTGATTGGAGATGAAGAGAGGTGAAGAGAAGTGTTAGTAAATGAATAAATAAATAGAAGAAGATGAGAGAGAGAATTCGAAAATTAATTTTGAAAAGGAGTTAATTATTTTCGAAAATTAAAGATGAGATAGAATTAAAATTAAAATTTAAAATAATTAATTAATTAAAAATTTTTTTTTGAAAAAGAGGGAGGTATTTTCGAAAATTAGAGAGGGGAGAGTAGTTAGGTGGTTTTGAAAAAGATAAGAAACAAACAAAAAGTCAAATAATTAGTTGGAAGAGATATTAAAATCAAATTTGAAAAGATAAGAAGATAAGAAGTTAGATAAGATATTTTAAAATCAAATTTTTGAAAAAGATAAAATTTTGAAAAAGATATGATATAAAAGATAGGATAAGATAGATTTAATTTTTAAAGTTAAAATTAATTACTTAACTAACAAGAAACTAAAAGATAAGATTCTAGAATTTAAAGATTGAACCTTTCTTAACAAGAAATTAACAACTTCAAATTTTTGAACCAATCACATTAATTGTTTGCATAATTTTCGAAAATAAAGATAAAACTAAGAAAAAGATTTTTGAAAAATATTTTAAAAAATTACATTTCGAAAATTAAATAAAATAAAAAAGAAAAAGATTTGATTTTTTGAAAAAGTTTTAATAAGATAAGAATTTTTTTAAATTTGAAAATTTGACTTAACTTACAAGAAACAACTAATTTTAAAATTTTTTGATTAAGTTAACCCAAATTTTCAAAATTTTGAGAGAAAAAGGGAAAAGATATTTTTTATTTTTGAATTTTTAATTATGAGAGAGAAAAACATAAAAAATGACTCACAACATGAAAATTATGAAACAAAACACATTATGCATGCAAGAACACTATGAATGTCAAGATGAACATCAAGAACACTTTGAAGATCATGATGAACATCAAGAACATATTTTTGAAAAATTTTTTATGCAAAGAAAACATGCAAGACACCAAACTTAGAAATCTTTAATGTTTAGACTCTATGAATGCAAGAATGCACATGAAAAATAATAAAAGACACAAAACAAGAAAACATCAAGATCAAACAAGAAGACTTACCAAGAACAACTTGAAGATCATGAAGAACACTATGAATGCATGAATTTTCGAAAAATGCAAGAAATTTTTTTTTAAAGCATGCAATTGACACCAAACTTATAAATTGACTCAAGACTCAAACAAGAAACACCAAATATTTTTTATTTTTATGATTTTATGATTTTTTTGGATTTTCTTTTATATTTTTTGAAAAACATATAGGAAAAAGAAAGTAATGAATCCAAAGTCCTCAATCAAAATCCTGTGAATTAGCCATGGCTTAATAGCCAGCCAAGCTAAAACATGTTATATGAAACTCTAGGATTCATTCTTGAAAACTCTGAAAATTTTTGAAAACAGGTGAGAAATTTTGAAAAGTATTTTTGAAAACTTTTTGAAAAGAAAATAAAAAAGAAAATTACCTAATCTGAGCAATAAGATAAACTGTCAGTTGTCCATACTCGAACAATCCCCGGCAACGTTGCCAAAAACTTGGTGGACAAAATTGTGATCATCAACAATGGCTCCAAAGACTTGGTGCTCTCAAACATAAATCACACTTTGTCACAACTCCGCACAACTAACCAGCAAGTGTACTGGGTCGTCCAAGTAATACCTTACGTGAGTAAGGGTCGATCCCACAGAGATTGTTGGTATGAAGCAAGCTATGGTCATCTTGTAAATCCCAGTCAGGCGGATTCAACTATATTAAGAGATTATTGGATTTTTGAGTAATAATAATAAATAGACAGAAAATAAAGATAGAGTTACTCATGTAATTCAATGGTGGGAATTTCAGATAAGTGTATGAAGGTGCTGTGTTCCTTCCGAATCTCTGCTTTCCTACTGCTTTTATCCAATCTTTGTCACTCCTTTCTATGGCAAGCTGTATGTAGGGCATCACCGTTGTCAATGGCTACATCCCATCCTCTCAGTGAAAATGGTCCAAATGCTCTGTCACAGCACGGCTAATCATCTGTAGGTTCTCGATCATGTTGGAATAGAATCCCTTGATTCTTTTGCGTTTGTCATCACGCCCAGCAATCACGAGTTTGAAGCTCGTCACAGTCATTCAATCTCGGAATCCTACTCGGAATACCACAGACAAGGTTAGACTTTCCGGATTCCCATGAATGCCGCCATCAATTCTAGCTTATACCACGAAGGTTCTGATTAAGGAATCCAAGAGATATGCGCCCGGTCTAAGGTAGAACGGAAGTGGTTGTCAGTCACGCGTTCATAGGTGAGAATGATGATCAGTGTCACGGATCATCACATTCATCATGTTGAAGTGCAACGAATATCTTAGAATAAGAATAAGTCGAATAGAATAGAAAATAGTAGTAATTGCATTAAAACTGGAGGTATAGCAGAGCTCCACACCCTTAATCTATGGTGTGTAAGAACTCCACCGTTGAAAATACATAAGTGATGAAGGTTCAGGCATGGCTGAATGGCCAGCCTCCATGAAAGACCGAATGCTCCAAACAACTAGATAGTCCAAGACCTCTAATAAACTAGTAAAAAGTTCTATTTATACTAAACTAGCTACTAGGGTTTACAGAAGTAAGTAATTGATGCATAAATTCACTTCCGGGGCCCACTTGGTGTGTGCTTGGGCTAAGCTTGATCTATCCACGAGCTGAGGCTTCTCTTTGAGTTGAACGCCAAGTTGTAACGTGTTTTTGGCGTTCAACTCTGGTTCGTGACGTGTTTCTGGCGTTTGACTCCAGAATGCAGCATGGAACTGGCGCTGAGCACCAGTTTACGTCATCTAATTACAAATAAAATATGGATTATTATATATTGCTGGAAAGCTTTGGACGTCTACTTTTCAACGCCGTTGAGAGCGCGCCATTTAGAGTTCTGTAATTCCAGAAAATTCATTTTGAGTACAGGGAGGTCGGATTCCAACAGCATCAGCAGTCTTTTGTCAGCCTCCTATCAGAGTTTTGCTCAGGTCCCTCAATTTCAGCTAGAAATTACCTGAAATCATAGAAAAACACACAAACTCATAGTAAAGTCCAGAAATGTGAATTTAGCATAAAAACTAATGAAAACATCCCTAAAAGTAATTAGATCATACTAAAAACTACCTAAAAACAATGCCAAAAAGCGTATAAATTATCCGCTCATCACATAGAAATATTCATTATTGGCCAGAGTTTCTATGATGTCAATGGACTCATCAATTGTCTTCTTCTTGTTGAGAGAACCTCCTAAAGAATGATCTAAAGCCTTCTTCGACTCTTGTGATAGACCTTCATAGAAAATGTGCAGCTGTACCCATTCATTGAACATGTCCGAAGGGCACTTCCTTGTTAGCTCCTTGTATCTCTCCCATGCTTTATAAAAAGTCTCACCATCTTGTTGTCTGAATATTTGTACCTCAACCCTCAATCTATTGACTCTTTGAGAAGGGTAAAACCTAGCCAAGAACTTGTTTACTGCATCTTCCCAAGTTGTTAGACTCTCCCTTGAAAAAGACTCTAGCCACTTCGCTGCTTTATCTCTGAGAGAAAATGGAAATAGGAGAAGTTTATAGGTGTCAGGATGAACACCATTGGACTTCCCTGTGTTACATATTTTCACAAATATGGTTAGATATTGATTGGGGTCTTCCTGGGCACTTCCTCAAAAAGAGCAATTATTTTGAACAAGGGTGATGAGTTGAGGCTTCAACTCAAAATTGTTGGCATGAATGGTTGGTTTTAGGATGCTACTTCTGCAGTTCCCTAGATTTGGATTGATGTAAGAGCCTAGAACTCTTCTCTCATGCCCAGCATGATTAGCTACACCCTCTCTAACATGATTATGTGCCTCTTCCTCATGATGGTTCTCCACATCATCCTCCACATTCATATCCAGGTCCTCCTCTTCTTTCTCAGCACCAATAACCCTCTTTCCTCTTGCTTCCCTCCTTAGTCTAAGGAAGGTCTTCTCAGGTTCAGATTCAAAGGAGGTTGAAGCTCCTCTTCTTCTACCTGTCATACAATCAGCAGAACGCACAGGCAAGAGAAAAGTGAAGAAATCACTCTTGTTAAGGTTATGGTTAGTGTGAGTGGTGCAATTTATCAAATAGTTAGTGGATTAATGTACGAAAATGTAAATAAGTGAGAAAATAAAAGTAAAAGTGCTGAGAATGAAAGTAAAATGACAGAAACGGAACAAATTAACAAAGAAAAAGAATATTGCTCCATCTAGTTATCCTCTAATTTAATTATTGTCAATGCAAAATCAATCCACGGCAACGGCGCCATAAACTTGATGCACGAAAACTTGTCTCTCAACAAATTTCCCTTCGGCAAGTATACCGAATTGTCGTCAAGTAAAAACTCACAATAAAGTGAGGTCGAATCCCATAGGGATTGATTGATTGAGAAACTTTAATTAGAGGAGTATTCTAGTTGAGATGAATAGAATTTGGATTGGGAATTGCAGAATTTAAATCTACGGGAAAAGTAAATAACAGGAATGTAAATTACGGAATGTAATTGGCAGAAATTAAATTGCAGAAAGAAAATTGCAAGAAATTAAATGGGGATTGGAGTGATAAGCATCAAAGCAAACAGCAAAAATTAAAGAGATGGGTAATATCAGAAGTGGGAAAGCTCATTGCGCTTAGGAGATATTGCAATCCCCCGGATCAAGTTCATTCTCATCTCTTCCTCAATCAATACATTCATTGATCTCTTGGCAATCTTAGGTGATTGGATCCCAATTCCTTGGCAATCCAATCTCTCTAAGCTTGAACAATTGCCCAATTCCTTGATCTAATTGATCATGGGAAGAAATGAAGCTTGGTCATTGATTATACCACACACCATCATAGATCAAAGTATTGGTAGGATTATATGTCACTATATCCATCCATCCCCCAACCTAATCCAATGTGAGAAATCATTTCTAGCACGATTTCCCCATTCCTCTTCCAAGGTTCAAAGAAAATCCAAGTATGAGCAATTTCTCTTCTAAGACAATTACCCAATTGGATGAAGATCGAAAGCTTTCTAGTAAATCAAAAGAAAAGAAAGAGGAAGAAGAATGAAAACTATTACTGATCCATAGAATTACAACAGAGCTCCCTAACCCAATGAAGAGGGGTTTAGTTGTTCATAGCTCTGGGAATGGAAAGCAAAAATGAAAAGTGCATTCAAAAGCAAACTGAATTACAGAGAAAGTAAAAAAATAGAGTGTTTATAATTTTGGATCCCCCAGATCCTGATCTCCTTTCTAGTTTAAAACTACCCCTATATATACTACTTCTCTTATCTTCAGCTCAGTATGCAAGTCTCTGGATGTGGGCCTTTGAGCTCAGTTGAAGTAGTTACATGCTTAATGGGCTTAGCTCAGCTTGCTGAAAGAAGTTGAGTCAGGTATAATTCACGTTAGTCAAGGCGTTAGTGCGGTTAACGTTAAGTGTAAATTCCGGTTCGAAGACGTTAGTGACACTAACTTTTTCACTAACATTCCAACCCTCTTGAGCTAGGTTAACCCCAACATTAGTGGCAATAACGTGACCACTAACGTAGCCTTTGCTAACTTTTGATAACGTTAATGGTGTTAACTTTACCATTAACGTTACAATCATTCTTTCTTCCATGTTAATGGCCCACGTTAGTGGTGCTAACGTGGCCATTAACGTAACTGTACCATGACTCGAAGGCGTTAGGACACTAACTTTGTCACTAACGTTGCAAACCTCTTCCCCTTCCATGTTAGTGCCCATGTTAGGGGCACTAACGTGGCCACTGGTGTGGAATTTATAACCACAAACTAACCAACAAGTGCATCGGGTTGTACTAAGTAGTACCTCAAGTGAATGAGGGTCGATCCCACGAGGATTGATGGACTAAGCAACAATGGTTAAGTGATTTACTTAGTTAGAAAAATAGGAAATGGTGTTTGAGGGTTCAAAAAGCATTAAACAGGAACTTCAAAATATCATAAGACAGTCAATAAATAAGTTTGGAAAACAATATGGAGAAGGCAGTTAAGGCTTCAGAGTTATCTATTTTCTGGATTGACTTTTCTTATTAATTTATTTTAACCATGCATGATTTATTTCATGGGAAGCTATATGTGACTAGACCCTAATTCCTTAAACCATTCTAGTCTCCTCTAATTCTCATAAACCGCCAATTCCTTGGTCTATTAATTCCAATTGGAGGGTGAAATTCAATTCTAGTTTATATGTCACAGAAATCCTAATTATCCAAATATAAGAGGATTATATGTCACGTATCCCGTTAAGTCCAGATAATTAGAATTTAGGAGAAATTGTTTTCAAGCTGTTTTTCAAGTAAAGAGCTTTTCCAAGTTATACAAGAACTCAATTAGAACAAGGGTCATATTTCTGTTCCATCCAAATTCAGAAGATAAAGAACGAAAACAATTCTTGAATTATAAACCAGTACATGAATTAAAATAGAAAAATAATAGTATAATCCATACAATAGACAGAGCTCCTAACCTTAACAGTGGAGGTTTAGTTGCTCATGGTTCAGAGAGAAAATAAGGATTCAGGTAAACCGTAAATTTGGAATGATGTCGAAGAGAAATTCTCTTTTATATCTAATCCTAATTAATTTAAAATCTAATTTCTAAAATTAAAATAATATCTTTTCCTATTTTTAAAATTTAAACTTAAATCAGAATTAATTAAAGATCTTCAATTGATGGATGGGGACCACTTGCTTTGTAGGATCCATGCCTAACTTGAGAAATAATGAGAAGTGTGCCCCTGATTCCTCCACTCTACACCCTATAATCTATGTTTTCTGGGCCAAAAACTGGGTCAAAAATAGCCAAGAAATTGCCCCCAGCGTCTTCTGCATTTTCTGCACGTGGTGCATGTCATGCATACGCGTCAGGTACGAGCACGCATCGCTGTGCAAATCTCCAAATCACGCGCACGCGTCAGGTACGCGCACACGTCAGGTACGCGCACGCGTCGTTCCTCGCTGGTTATCTCCTTTAATTCTTGTGCTCCTTCCATTTATGCAAGCTTCCTCTCCATTAAACTATTATATATCGTTGGAAAGATCTGGAAGTTAGCTTTCCAACGCTACTAAAATCACGTCCATTGGACCTCGAGTTATTCAGGTTTGAGTGCAGAGAGGTCAGGGTTGACAGCATCATTCGCCTTCATCTCTTCTTCTTGCAGAAACTCCATCAAATCCAGCCGAATGCTACCTAAAATAAATAGAATTGCACAAGACTCAAAGTAGATCCATTGTGGCTAAAAGATAATTAATTCTTAATTAAACTCAACAAATTAAATGAAAATTCACTAGGAAAAGATAGGAAAGATGCTCACACATCACAACACCAAACTTGAATTGTTGCTTGTCCTCAAGCAACTAAAACTAATATAGGCTTAGGATGTGAATTTGCATGAGAATGAGAGTTCAATTAAGCTCATGTCTCTTCTTATAGTGGGGTTTACAACTATAATCCTGAATAGTTTTGGCATCTCACTCTCCTTTGAATCAGAAGGATGTCACTGTCATTCGGAATTAGAATCTAGATAATATTATGAATTCTCTAATCTTTTGTACTTCAATTTAATCCTTGAACACATCAAATTTCCTTTGATTCTCTTCTCTTTGGTGCTTTGCACCCTGAGCCTAGCCGTGACTTTAAATATTTTGTCTCAAGCTTCACTTGACACAAAAACACCACAAGCACTTAACTGGGGAACTCTCTTTATGTTCTGATTTTTCTTTCAGTTACTCCCAGACAGTGGTGCTCAAAGCCTTTGGCATACTCTGTTAAATGTAATTGATCTCGACTCTTAGTGTTCTGTCTCAAGGATTACTTGACACAATCACACCACAAGCATATGACTAGGGAAACAACTCTTTGAGCTTTTAATCATGTCTGACCTCCCTAGTCATTGATGCTCAGAGCCTTGGACCTTGCTTTTATTTTTCTTTTTTTATTTCTTTTGCTTCAAGGATTAAACTTTCACTTATTACAAAGAATTCATAATAGTTCTCTAGATTCCTGTTCCTTGTACATCAACATTCTTTAATTCAAATTTAAATATGCACTATTCATATCATGCATTCAGAGTCACAGAAAATACCACCACATTTGGATAAATGAGACTACTCTTAAAATTAAACCCAATTTCTCATGCACTACATCTTTTCTTCTTTCTTTTTGATTTCAAGCTCAGTAGGCAATACATGAGACACCTTTCAACATTAAAGCAAATAACAGAATAAAAAAATAAAAAATAAAAAAAGAGCAAAATAAATTGAAACTTAGGAATTGAAATAACAAAGGATCATGCAATAGCTAAAACAAAACAGCAGAAAACCGGAACATAACATAGTAAGGGCAGGAAGGAATATAGAATGAAAGGAACTCAACCACCTCAGTTATCCTAGTGGCCATCTTATTCTTCTGGTTGTGCTCCTCCATAAAGATGGTTTGCCTCCCTTTGGTGCAATTAAACATAAACAGAAATGCCATAAGCGAAGCGTCAACACCAAACTTAAAGGTTTACTTGTCCTCAAGCAAAGAAGAACTGAAAACAGAGAGGGACATAAAAAGACACACAGAAAAAACAAATAGTATGATAAAAGAAGAATAAAAGGATAAAATAACAAGAGAGAATTAGTATTTGGGAGGGAGAGAGAATAATTGAAATTTGGGCGGCGCGCTAGTGAAGCGAGGTAGTGTGTGCGACGCGCACGTGTACGGCACGTGTACGCGTGGGTCGCAGAAGGTTCAAGTGACGCGTAAGCGTCTGGGACGCGTACGCGTGCTCTCAGTTTGTGCGAACCGCGGGAAGGCAGCCCTGCACACACACAACTCTCGGGTTGATGCGTGTCAATTACGCGCACACGTGGATGGGGACAAAGTGAAAACGACGCACACGCGTAAGGGATGCGTACGCGTGTTGAAGATTGTGCTTCTAGCACAATTCCAGCCCCAAGCCATCACAACTCTCTAGCCAAACACCTATTTCCGCCGATTTCTAAGGTCACGTATATGTGTCAGGGACGCTTACGCGTGGTCTGGAAAATGCACAAGCGATGCACACGCGTCTTGGACGCGAACGTGTGGTCTTGCTTATGTGCAAGGCATGCTTCTAGCACCACTCCAGCCCAACTCTCGGGTCAATTCCTTGGTGGTGCGAACTCACACATGACGCGCACGCATCAGGGACGCTTGCGCGTCGAACATCCCTTTGTTTTGCAAAATTTTTTCGAAGTGTTCGGTTCCTATTCTAAAATAGCTGCATGATCAGAACACACCTAAAATGAAAGAAAAATAGTACAAACTCAATAAAAATCAAATAAATAAGAAAATCACTACTACAGAAAATAACTAAGGATACGAAATTATCGGATTGCCTCCCGACAAGCGCTTCTTTAATGTCACTAGCTTGACACTTGATTGTTGAAATTTCTTCCTCTTCTTCCAGTTGGTTAAAAGAAATGACTCCAAGGGGAGAGAGGTGAAGATTAGTGCCCCCTGATATAAAGTCCTCATAACAAGCTCTCTTTTATTGTGATTAGCTTGATTCACCTTGCTTGTTGGTGTAGAGGTAGGATTGTTTTTTTCTGGCCTTCTCTTTTTCATGGATATTTTGTTCTATTTCTTGGTCACAATCCCTTTTTCAGTGCTTTCCTTGGTTGCCTTCACTTCTTTGATTTCAAAATTTGGGTGTTATGTGATGGTTAGAGTGTACCCTTCATCAAGAACTTCTTGAATTGGTTGTTTAATAAACTCACTCTCTATGCCACTCTCTGCTTCATTGGAGTGTAGATTCCCATAATTGTTTTTATCCCTTACAACCTCCTTTGTTTGTGCATCTTCCTCTTCTTCCATGTGTGAGGGTGGAACATTCTATAATTTACTAGAGTATGAACTCCTTTGATTGATTTTCTCACTTTCTTCTATAGGATCTTGCATTATATCTCTTGGGAAGGAATTTTCTTGTTCCTCTTCTTGGGACTTGACAATCAACTACACATATTTCTCTACATTTTTTACACTCGTCCTTATATAATGTATGAATTCTTTCATGAGAAGCTCAAGATCTGATGGTTCTTGATATGAATAAGAAGATGGTGGCTCTTGATATGAATAAGAAGGACATGATGATTCTTGATAAGAGTAAAAAAAGGATAGTTCTTGGTATGAATAGGGAGGTGATGGCTCTTGATATGGGTAGAAAGATGATGGTTTTTGATATGGATAGAGAGGTAGTGGATCTTGGTATGAATATGGAGATGGTGGTTCTTGATAGTTGGAACATGGAGCACTAAAGTTTCTTTGGTTTTAACTTTCCAATTAAAATCCGGGTAGTTACTCCATCCACAATAATATGGATCACTACTTGGGTGTGAGTAGTAACCCATGTGATCTCTCTCCATTATTTTTCCTTAGCACAAAACACCAAACAAAATTAAACGCACCATGTGGTAAACAGGCAAGCAAAGAAGAAAGAACATAAAGAAAAATAAAAATAAATAAAAATAAAATTAAATATAAAAGAAAATAAAAATAAAAGAAAAGAAAAATAAAAGAAAAATAAAATAAATAAAATAAAGTGAATAATTAAGAAAATAAAATAACTAATAAGTAAAAAGGAGTATAAAATTCAAACTCAATGAGTAAAATAACTAGAAAGAATAAAAACAACTAAGGGGACACCAAACTTAATTTCAGAAATTAAGAGAAAAACATTAAATAAAATAAATCAAAATATCTTTTAAAGAAATAAGTTAAATGAAATTGAAGCAAAAACGTCTGATCTAAAAAATCAAACAACCAGTAGTTGTCAATCATAGTCAATCCCCGACAACGGCGCTAAAAACTTGGTGCGAAATTTATAACCACAAACTAACCGGCAAGTGCACCGGGTCATACCAAGTAGTATCTCAAGTGAATGGGGGTCGATCCCACGAGGATTCATGGACTAAGTAACAATGATTAAGTGATTTACTTAGTTAGACAAACAGAAAATGGTGTTTGAGGGTTCAAAAAGCATTAAACAAGAACTTCAGAATATCAGAAGACAGGCAATAAATAAGTTTCGAAAACAATATGGAGAAGGCAGTTAAGGCTTCAGAGTTATCTATTTTCCGGATTGACTTTTCTTATTAATTTATTTTAACCATGCAAGATTTATTTCATAGCAAACTATATGTGACTAGACCCTAATTCCTTAGATTTTCTAGTCTCCTCTAATTCTCATCAACCGCCAATTCTTTGGTCAATTAATTCCAATTAGAGGGTGAAATTCAATTCAAGTTTATATGCCACAGAAATCCTAATTATCCAAATATAAGAGGATTATATGTCACGTATCCCGTTAAGTCCAGATAATTAGAATTTTATGAGAAATTGTTTTCAAACTATTGTTCAAGTAAAGAGCTTTTCCAAGTTATACAAGAACTCAATTAGAACAAGGGTCATACTTCCGTTCCACCCAAATTTATAAGATAAAGAAAGAAAATAATTCTTGAATTATAAACCAGTACATGAATTAAAATAGAAAAATAATAGTATCAATCCATACAATATACAAAGCTCCTAACCTTAACAGTGGAGGTTTAGTTGCTAATGGTTCAGAGAGAAAATAAAGATTCAGGTAAACTGTAAATTTGGAATGATGTCAAAGAGAAGAGAAGTTTCTCTTTTCTTTTATATTCCTAATTAATTTAAAATCTAATTTCTAAAATTAAAATAATATCTTTTCCTATTTTTAAAATTTAAACTTAAATCAAAATTAATTAAAGATCTTCAATTGATGGATGGGGACCACTTGCTTCGTAGGATCCACACATAACTTGGGAAATAATGAGAAGTGTTCCCCTGATTCTTCCACTCTGCAGCCTATAATATGTGTTTTATGGGCCGAAAACTGGATCAAAAATAGCCCAGAAATCGCCCCCAGCATCTTCTGCATTTTCTGCACGCGTACGCGTTGATAGTCTTCTTCGCGTGTCATGCGTACGCATCAGGTACGCACACGCGTCGCTGTGCAAATCTCCAAATCACGCGCACGCGTCGCTCCTCGCTGGTTATCTCCTTTAATTCTTGTGCTCCTTCTATTTATGCAAGCTTCCTCTCCATTAGACTATTATATATCGTTGGAAAGCTCTGAAAGTTAGCTTCCCAATGCCACTGAAATCACATCCATTGGACCTCTGTAACTTGAGTTATTCAGGTTTGAGCATAGAGAGGCCAGGGTTGACAACATCATTTGCCTTCATCTTTTCTTCTTGCAGAAACTCCATCAAATCCAGTCGAATGCTACCTAAAATAAACATTATTGCACAAGACTCAAAGTAGCATCCATTGTGGATAAAAAGATAATTAATTCTTGATTAAACTCAACAAATTAAATGCAAATTCACTAGGAAAAGATAGGAAAGATGCTCACGCATCAGCCACTAATGTAAGCTTCTTGGCCATCTCCAACGTTAGTGACAAAGTTAGTGTCACTAACGTTGGCTCTTCTCTCCTTGCTCCACGTTAATACCCACGTTAGTGGCGTTAACGTGGCCACTAACGCGGGTAATCTTGGCCTTTTCCAACGTTAGTGACAAAGTTAGTATCACTAACGTTGGCTCCCTTTTCACTCCCCGTTAATGTCCATGTTAGTGGCGTTAACGTGACCACTAACGTGGGTCATTTTAGCCTTTTCCAACGTTAGTAACAAAGTTAGTGTCACTAATGTTGGCTCCCTTTTTGCTCCACGTTAACTCCCACGTTAGTGGCGTTAACGTGGCTATTAACGTGGGTGTCCAATTGGCTTTCTAACATTAGTGGTGTTAACGTCACCACTAATGTTGGAGCTTCTCCTTTCTTCCATGTTAGTGCCCATGGGCTTAAATGGCTTAAACAGGTTTAGCTAAGGGTGTTGCTGTTGGAATATCTAAAGCTGGAACAAGTGAGGTTCTACCATTATTAATTTGTGCTTGTGTTAGATATTTCCAGAAGAAGGAAGAAGAAAAATTAAATTTTCAACAAAATATTTTATATCAAGTTCAACCCAAGATGGTAACTGTATTTTATTGAAATTCTCGGCTTCTTAATCTACTATTTGTTTCTTTCTAGTTGACTAAGTTATATTAACTATGATACAATGTTAAAATGTTCAATGAATTAATTATGTTGTGATCATGAATTCATAATAATAACACTTTTTGTTTCTTTCTTCCTTATCCTTGTAAAGCATCTAGCAATGGTGAATATGAAACTTCAGGATTCACAGCTGCTAGTGCTCCTGGCATTCCGACAATTATGGCAGAAAAATCGATGGAATTCTCTTATAAAAAATTAGCCAAGGCTACAAATAACTTCAGCTCTGATAACAAAATTGGTCAGGGTGGATTTAGAGCTGTCTATTTTGCAGAATTGAAAGACCAACTAAGAACAAGCCAATTATATCTTTGATGGAAGCTGTAGTCATATCATCTTTGATTGTTTGTGTTCTGTTGCAGATGAGAAACTTCACAAAGGAAGAGATTCTTTGAAAAAAGTGAGAAACATTTGAATTCTGAAATAGTAATCATTTTTCTAGACACAGGTGCACATGAAAAAAGAAATGAATTTGTTTGTAAGAATGATTCAATATTTCAATTGAAACTGGTTGAGACGGAACTTGTGGAAACTGTATATGACTGGAAAAATGATTGTGAAAACGAATTAATATTCATTATGGAAAAATGATCCTAATTATACGGGAATGTCAAAAAAATAATCTAATTTACTAGTGACTGGGCATGAAAAATGTGTGAATATAAAATGAAAAATGAAATAGAGGTAGGAATGTGCGTGCACCTCGTGCGGTGGCTGATACAGCTGAGGGAAGTGCCATGTAGAGAGAGAGAGAGAGAGAGAGAGAGAGAGAGAGAGAGAGAGAGAGAGAGAGAGAGAGAGAGAGAGAGAGAGAGAGAGCAGAATCCGGGACATGTTGTGTGCTGTGAACACTCGTTTGTTTCTTCCTTCCCCCTAACTGACTAAGGTAACCCATCCATCCATTCCTCTTTAGCTCAAATCAGATCAGATTAGATTTGCGCAAAACAAAAATTCATATTTATTTTTTCTTCTCTTTATGTTATCAGTTGCATATTCCAGTTCAATCAAAAATAGCTCCCACATCTGCAGAGTCTGTAAAGGCCAGAGGTCAGCCTCTGTTTAACTTGTATATTGATTAATTGATAGATATAATGGAGAGATCTGAATTTGATGGAATATGGTTCCTCTCTTCTTTCTCTGCCACCAAGCTTGGCTCGATTGCTATTCAAGGTAAGTAGCAAGGAAAACCTCTCTCTCTCTCTCTATCTGTTTTGTTAAAAACTGAATTAGAACATGTGTAGGTACTCTGAAAAGGGCCAATATTGATCCATCACTTGTGGAAGAAGTCTTCTTTGGGAATGTTATTAGTGCTAATGTGGGGCAAGCTCCTACAAGACAAGCAGCCTTAGGAGCAGGAATACCCAATTCAGTTGTGTGCACCACTGTCAACAAAGTTTGTGCCTCCGGAATGAAAGGTGCATGCATTCTGTTCGTTTTTTTATCTCTGTGCTCTCATTTCCCTGTCCAAACTACATGCAAAGACAAAACAACATGGATATTGATCCGTTACCTTATAACTCGGTCTTTACTGTTCATTATGAGTTATAACTCGGCGTTAATTATCATTCATTCTTTACTTGTAACTGACACCTTTATTACCAACTTAATGACCATTATTTCAATCTTAATTACCAAATGGTCATAACATGAATATCATTCATCAATTCTATGCCTATAAAAGGAACCTTCTATATCTAATCTAAAGGAGCAACATGATAAGTTCTATATCATGTCTTACATTTTATATTCATAGAATTATTACACACAACACATGATAATTTCTATTTCATGTCTTACATTCTATATTCGTAGAATTATTCTTATACCTCTTAAACACTTACTGACTTGACTTGAGCGTCGGAGTGTCTTTTGCAGGTACTCACTCCCTTGTTCTCTCATTGCGGACGTATACCTCATCTTGACTGAGAGTTTACAAGTATTCATCAACGGACGAGTTATACACCGACCAATCTCCACAAGAACAATTAGCGCCGTCTGTGTGGACGAGTAAAATAATTCCTACTCCCCTCAGGTTCATAAAACTTGAATGACATTCAAATTTTTTAACCAATCTCAATAATCTTGTTTAAGATTTTATTTAATACCTCTTCTCAAATTTTAATCTATCGTAACTTTTTATAAAGTATGTACTTTATACATTCAAATTGCTTCATTTTTATATATCATAATATTTCACATCTCATAATTGATCAATAAACCAATCCGAGAACAAACTCGGCTTTCAATCAATCCGAGAACAAATTCGACTTTCAATCAATTCGAACACAAACTTACTTATCAATTTTGCTTAGTTTTTCAAAGATCTCTATTTACACAAGTAAAATTATATATTTTATTCAACATACTTTTGCATTTATATTTTATATACTAATATTTACTGATTTATTAGTTATATTCAAACCTCAATATATGTTCTATACAATAATGAACAACCATGTCAATTCCATTTTTATTTCATTATGTATTATATTCTTATTACTTAATGATTTCATTTATACAATTAAATGACAGTAATGATGAGTTCAAATCTTAAAATTGGATTCCATTAAAAGCTAATTATATATCAATTGTATATAGCTGTTACACTATTCACTTTATGCTATTAAATTTTATATTACTATTTGTTTAATGTAAAAAATTAAACAGGTAATTTTCTATTATTGCACGAGGAATATCCCTCGTCTTACTGTAACGGCTAGAAACATTATACTAAATGTATAATTCGATAACTGTTATCTTATTGATTTATTATCAAATTAAAACATGTCCTACAAAACAAAATTCAGATATTCACATTTAGCATGTATAACATTCATATATGTCGTCTTCTTCTCTACAATTATTAACTTTCAAGGTATATTTTTCTACTCTTTTATTTTTACAATATATATTATTCAATATATGTTACGACTTTATATATAGTCATTTTCTCAATTTATCTTATTCATGACATATGACATTCACTATAAATTGTAAATATTCAATAACTAATTGCTTTGAGCGAGAAATTCATCAATAAGCTATTGTGAGTCAGAAAAATTCTCAAGACAATTAACTATTATATCCTCGGATCATACAATCAATTCCGTCAATGGATATCTATTTATGAACTTTTCAGTTCACATACAATCAAATGCAAATTGTTCTTAAGCGGAAAAGTATCCTCCACACGACTATGTTGATTGAATGACTCTTATCACTCAATTATTTTTTGAATAAGTGCCGACATAATAACCCGACTAAGCTTGGGAGCTCACCATATCATTATTCACTTATCCTTTAACCGAGTTATAACTCATTTTATTTTCTAAGCTTAGCCTGGATCATATGATCGGCAGACAAAGCTTGGGGGCTGTGATCCGTTACCTTATAACTCGGTCTTTACTGTGCATTATGAGTTATAACTCGGCGTTAATTATCATTCATTCTTTGCTTGTAACTGACACCTTTATTATCAACTTAATGACCATTATTTCAATCTTAATTACCAAATGGTCATAACATGAATATCATTCATCAATTCTATGCCTATAAAAGGAACCTTTTATATCTAATCTAAAGGAGCAACATGATAAGTTCTATATCATGTCTTACATTCTATATTCATAGAATTATTACACACAGCACATGATAATTTCTATTTCATGTCTTACATTCTATATTCATAGAATTATTTTTATACCTCTTAAACACTTACTGACTTGAGTATTGGAGTGTCTTTTGCAGGTACCCACCCCTTGTTCTCTCTTTGCCGACATATAACTCATCCCGACGAGAAGCTTAAAGACATTCATCGATGGACGAGCTATACACCGGCCAAACTCAACAAGAACAGATATTAAAAAAATCTTTCTGCCTGTTGCAGCTGTAATGCTTGCTGCACAAAGTATTCAATTAGGTTTAAACGATGTTGTTGTCGCTGGTGGTATGGAAAGCATGTCTAATGCACCTAAGTATTTGACAGAAGCAAGGTACTACCAATTGAAACTGTATATGATTAATACTATATGTTTTCTATAATGCTTCAGGCATTGGATCAAGAACTTTGCTTTACCATGGTTGATGGAGACTTTAAGAAGTTTAATGGCAAATGGACACTTGTAAGTTTGATGGAGTCTTTCTATTTGAGAATATGGCAATTGGACACTTGTAAGCTCCGTCAGATCCTTTAAATCACTTCATTCTACTAATCATTTGCTTCCTCTTTTTCTTAGTCAACATAGTAATTAAACACTTCAAAAGCTGCTAAAACCTATGACTACTTTCTTTCTTCTTTATTATTATTTGTCTAGATTTGATTAATATATGTTAGAGCCATGTGGTGTGGGGGACAGTAGTTTTGAAGAAGAATGGATGATGGTCAAATTTGAGAGGGATAGACATAAATTAAAGGAAGATTGGGACAGACAAATTTTTAACCATAAAAAGCAAAACAGGTTTGTGTTTGTGTCCTTCAGAGTTATGGCTAAATGCTCCTCTTCTTCATCTTTCTTTGATTTTAGTATATCTTTTTTAACTTAAATCAACCAAATAATTATTATTAATTTATATATAATTACACTATAATAGTTATTGAAGAATATTTTAGTCAAATACATTATTCTTATATGAATACTTTTCTTTTCTCTAATTTAATTACCATAATAATAATTAATTTATGCAGATTTGTGATTTTGGGCTTGCAAAGTGGTTGTCACCAGATGCTGATCAGCAACATGTCACAAGATTTGAAGGCACATTTAGGTATATATGCAATGCACTATAATATAATATATAGTACTAATAATTAGTATTATTCATAATTTTAATCAAATTATTTAGGTTGTTATATATCAAATTTGGTAGGTATTCTGCTCCTGAATATTTGACGCCTGGCATAATAGATGAGAAAACAGATGTTTATGCATTTGGGATCCTTTTGCTGGAGATTTTAACCAGGCGTAAGGCGTATGTTTGCATGTATGTTATATATATCTTAAAACTATTTATGTATCAATGCATGCTATATTGCAATGTGTATAGATGATTTTAATTTGTTGTGTGTGGGTGGTAATTAACTATAATAATTAATAGTGTGTTATGTTATTATAGGCAAAGCCATTAATTGATGCTTATAATGTTAAGGAGCTTGTTGATCCATCGCTTGGTGAAGATTATGACAGAGCAGGTGGAACATCTTTTTTTGACTGCTTCTCTACTGTAAATTAAAACTTTCTAAATATGGCAAAGGATATTCGAGGACAAATATTTGAGACTTTTATGTAATTACATGATATTGAAATATTGAAATTGTTGTTTTATTTTATTTTTTAAAGAAAAATAGTACTACTTAGGTAAAACAATACCATATGCAATTATATTTAGAATTATTAACATTGAAAATTTTTTTATATATAAAGTTATGTCTTATATTGTAGAATTGTGTTATAAAAGATTTAGTTTTTAAATTTTAATATTAAAAAAATAAATATCTAATTTGAGAGTATGTAAATGAGATGAGATTAATGAATGATCTGAAATTAAAAATAAATAAATAATTATAGGATTTGTGGAGGTTTGAAAATTTCACAAAATAGTTAATTTTTGTTAAATTAAAAAATCAATTTGTGGGGGTTTTAAACTGCCACAAAAGTGATTAAAAATCGCCACAAAAGTCCAATATAAAACCCCCAATAAACACACACAAAAACTTCCACAAAAGACCTCGTAGCACCTCAAAATTTAGGGATTTTAGAAACCTCCACAAATTATTTGGTGAGGGTTATAAACCTCCAAAAAAAAAAAAAAACTGCTACAAATACACAAAAATCTTGTAGTGTAGAGTACATTTATTTAATAAATTTTAAGTTAAAAATAATACAAGTGTATTTATTTTTTAGTTAAGAATTAACGGTTTCAAATCGTTATTTTTTAAATTGAAAAAATATTATTAATTACAATAACACAAATATATATAATTTTATAAAATTTAATTTAATCATTAATTTAAATTATATCTATTTAAATTTTAAATTTTTAAATAATAAAAATTTTATAATTTAAAATTCAAATTATTTAAATAAAATTAAGTTGAATGGAAAATAAAAATATACCAATGCAATTTAAATCGTATTAAAATGTAAGCAAGTTTGCTGAGTTTATAAACAAAGTTTACGTAAATAAATAAATTCAGTCAATGTGAGAGGTGAATTTTGTGCAAATTTTATGAAACACTATAAAAAATTAAATCCTAAAAAATAACGTAATTTTAATTTGTTTTGAGAATTCAAATTTTATTATATTTTATAATAGAAAAATAAAATGTGATTAAACATTGAGTTGTTTCCAATATACTAACTAATTTTGTTTCTTTTTAATGATTTTCTGGTTTAAAAAAATTTATAGTAATCAATTAACTACAATTTCTCAATTTAAATTAATCAATTTATTTTTATAATAAAATTCATATAACGGTAAAAAATCTAACATGACTATATCATATATTTTATATACTTAAATCACCGATGCCAATTAAGTTTTATAATTAATCTAAAAATTTGTTCCTTAAGTTTATATTTAAAAAAAAATAACTACAATTTTTAAATTTAAATTAATCAATTATGTCCTATACTCAAGTGCTTTCTCCCTTCTTATTTCAAAATATTACTCATCATACTTAACCTAATTTAATATGTCACCTTTATTTAAAAAAACATTTATACTTTTTAAAATTATAATTTTAACAAAATATATTTTAAAAAACTCAAATAAGAAAATAAATTTTTAAAGATATATTTTATTTGAAAAAATAAACTAAACATATATAATAAATTGAGGTTTAGGGTTATTCAAACAAAAAAAAGTAAACCATGCTATCTAAGACGAATTATATACAATTTGGGAGGTTCGGTATCCTGAGACGATTTATGAAATTTTTTTAAAGAAATTTGATACATAAATCGGTGTTTAATATAATATTTAATACACACTACTATAGCACGATCTATATATTTGATTCACGTTTTCGAATTTGTAGAATCAAATAAAATTGATCCCTCTTTATTTTATTTAAATAAAAATATCTATCCCTCAATATACCCATGTCTTCTAGGTCTAAATTCATATCTCTCTGATATAAGCTCAATGCATGAGTTTCTTATTTTCCTTCCTAGAAAAATCAGGACTCCAAAATTCCTACTGCATTCATCCTAACAAATAGAAATTAATATAACCTACTTATTATTGGAAGTTTTAGCTGAAAAAAAATGCATCGCAATCATTTTACTATAAAAAAAAAAATTAGGAGACAACTTATAAATGTCATTGTAATAATAAATGTATTGGTGGTTATGTTGTGTTGTCCCAACATTGTAAGAAATTATTAATTTTTTGTTTTTTCATTTTTCCAATAAGTTAAGTATGTTTTCTTATAAAGATATACGCTTTTTATTAATTTAAATAATTTTTCTCTTGATGTCGATGCTATTTCTGAGCTAATACATTTGTACATTTTTTTATCAATAAAATAGTATATTTTTTATTATTAAAGACAAAAAGCAAAAAGTGTTGAAAATAGTCACGTTAATGAAAGTTTAATTAAAACTTATTTATATAAATATCTCTCGAGGTCATGGTCATCAAAATTGTTATCTTTCTTATTATACTACTATATTTAACTTCTTTTTTATTGTCAAGTATGTAATTACTTAATTTTTATGAGTAGTTGTATTCTTATACTCTAATTTTGTACTCTAGTTATGAACTTTTAATTGCAAAATATAATATTTTTGTTTAATATCATCTTTGTCAATATTGATATATTCTCATTTTTGTTTATTCTAGAGAAATACTATAATTATGGATGAAGAAGATAAAGGCAAAAAAAGATATAAATCTAGATTAGAGTACTTCAAGAAGTTCAAAAGTAAATATTGAGAAGAATTAACAAATGATGAAAAATTATCTATACTATAATTATTAAAAAATTATTTTGACAACTATGTTATAATAATCATAATTTAGAAGAATAAAAGATGTTATGTATCCATCTAAATTTACCCTTATTATTATTATTTTGTGTTTTCATTCATCGTACAGTTATGTTAAATAAAAAATTGTTTTAGGAACTTTTGAGTATAGATCATTTTCTATTTGAATATTGACTAGTTTACATTAAAATATACGCTAAAAAAATCCAATTTTAATAATCAGCAACATATATGATCATAAATTATATATTTAACATATATCAAACTACATAAAGATTAACAAATTTTAAATTAAATAAAATAATAATTAAAAAAGATGAATAACATGAATAGAAATAACAAATATTAAATGAAAGAACATCATACAAATAGTAGACAAATAAATAATTTGGAGATCTAATACTAATGCATTCTACTTTTTAACTAAAATCCTATACTTGGCATCAATTTTCTTCTAATTTTTTTTCTGCAGCTTTAATGACAACGCCCCTTTTCACATTGCACTGATGTAATACGAGATCCAAAGCAAGTCTCATCCAAATTTCATCGTGAATTTGTAAAAAGAAAAAAAATATTCATGCAGTTTGAAATAAATACTTAATTTTTTTATATTATGTTACAACTACTTACATCAATAGAAGAATATTGATCACACCAACTGCATTCTCTCATCCATTGAGCCACCCAAACACTTCCATTATTTCTATAAAGTAAGTTATAGTCAATAAAATTATTCAGTTGGATTGTAATATAATTTTGTTGACTAAACTATAAATAAAACAAATACTTTTCAAAATCTTTTTGAAACTTTTGGCATTATAGTGCATTTGGAGTCATAAAATGGGGGATCTTGTAAAATGACTGCAATATACAAAGCCTGCATCCATTTTAACCATTTAACATTATTTACAAATATAATAGAAATTAAACAACTAAGATTATCAAACAAGTATAATTATCAGTCTTTTAATGGTCAAATCCTTTGAGTTCTCTTTAGATAGATCAGGTGTTGGATCTAATAAAATAAATTCTTGCTTTCAAAAAACAAACACCACTAAATACCAATGATTGTTGTCTTCTTTAACACTAACAAACATCTAATAATTTTTTAATTGTGAGTAAATAGAAAATGAAAAATACAAAATTAAATAAATTTTTATAAAAATTAAATTGTAAATAATTCAATCACCGTTCACTACAAGAAATTACCGAAATAGTGACTGATTTAGCGACCGATTCTAGTGGTCGCTAAAACCTTGGTCGCTAATTAGAAAATAGCGACCAACTTCGGTCGCTAACCATTACCGACTGATTTTAGCGACCGATTTTTTAACAAGGCCACCAAACCTTCACCAAAGAGTATCGGTCGCTAAATGGTGGCCAAATTTTCTGTCACTATATCGGTCGCTGAGTATTGATAAACCCCATTTTTAGGATTTATCTTGTGTTGGATTTAGAGCATTTTATCAACCTTTTGTCACGTTTAACCAATGAATTAGTATGATTTTGTAATCTCTCCCGTATTTGTGCTTGAATATAAAAACATGCTTTTTAAGTCTTTAATTTGATAATTTTAATTCATCCTTGATTCCATAAGATGCCTTGATGTGTTTGCTAGTAATCTTAGGTTAAAATAGGCTAGGCATGGATCAAAGGAGCAAGGAAGGAATGATAAATCGGCCAGGGACGCGTACGCATACCGTGCGCGCACACGTCGCAGTTCGCATGTGATTCTGTTACTGCAACACGTGCCTGGCGATTTTGGAGGGCTTCTGCACCCAACTTTGGTGCCAAACTGCATATAATAACCAAGGATTGAAGGGGATTGACAAATTCACATCCATACAATCATTTTACACTTTTTAGATATTTTTAGTTAGTTGCATTTGTAGAGAGAGAGAGAGACTCCAACCTCTCTCTAGGGTTCATTGACGATCGAATTTCCTATCGGTAAAGAATTTTCACAAATATAATCGCGTTGTAAGTATAGCTTCTAAACCAACAGAAAATCCTTTTGTGCAAACGTTTTGGTTGTCACAAGTAACAAACCCAATAAAATTTATAAACCAAAGTATTCAAACCTTGGGTCGTCTTCTCAAGAAATTGCAGGGAAGTATGATTTATTATTAGTTATGGAAAATAGTATTTTTGGGTTTTGAAAGGGTTTTGAACAAGAGAAATAGATTGCAAGAATTAATAAATTAATAACTAATAAAACTCTTAGCAAGGTATGAAAACTGGAAGTCCTATCCTAGTTATTCTTATCAATGGTGGTGAGAATTATATTTTTTCTCCCACTCAATCAACCTCTAACTATGAAGGTAAGTCAAGTGGACAAATCAATTTAACACCTAAAGTCCTAGTCAACTCCTAAGGAAAGACTAGAGTTATAGGAATCTAAATCAATCAGCAAAGATAACAATTATCAATCACGATGAGTTTGACAACTCAAGAATCATCAATTAATCAACCAAAGCCAAAAGAGAAAATCTAAATTATTTATATAATAAATAGAAGAAATCAATCATGAGTCTGAAATACCTCAATTTATATTAATTAAGAAAATCCTAACATGAAAAGTTCATAAACAAATAAAAGAGAAAATAAATAAAATGAACATTAAACCTGTGGTGAAGAAGAAATAATCCTAATAAGATAAATCCTAATCCTAATCCTAATTCCTAAGATAGAGGAGAGAACCTCTCTCTCTAAAAACTACATCTAAGTCCTAAAACTATGTATGAATGTATGTTGTATCAAGTATATGATGAATGAATGGACTCTCCCACTTTATAGCCTCTAATATGTGCTTTCTGGGCCGAAAACTGGGTCAGAAACAACCCAGAAATCACCCCCATCATTTTCTGGTACGTACAGGTCGCGGGAAAGTGACGCGGAAGCGTCGTCCATGCTTTTGCATGGATTGAAATTCGCAAATGCGATGCGGGCGCGTCATCCATGCATTCGCGTTGCCTAACTTCGAGACAGATATGGAAGATTATAAATCTTTGCAAAGCCCCAGATGTTAGCTTTCCAACGCAACTGGAACCGCGTCATTTGGATCTCTGTAGCTCAAGTTATGGTCGATTTAGTACCAAGAGGTCAGGCTGGACAACTTTAGCAGTTCATTCAGTTTCTTGTATTCCTTCCAGTTTTGCATGCTTCCTTTCCATCCTATAAGTCATTCCTGCCCTGTAATCTCTGAAATCACTTAACAAACATATCAAGGTATCGAATGGTAATAAGAGAGAATTAAACATAGCAAAATTAAGACCAAAGAAGCATGTTTTCAATCATAGCACAGAATCAGGAGGGAAAATGTAAAACATGCAAATCATATGAATAAGTGGTTAAAGAGTTGATAAAAACCACTCAATTAAGCACAAGATAAACCATAAAATAGTGGTTTATCATTCATCTTCATTTTTTCAATTTTCAACCATTCCTTGGTGAGATCTATTGCAACTCTCAATTTACTTTGTTCATGTTATAGATCCTCTTCTCTAATCTCAATTAGTGCTTGTAATTGTTAAATCCTCATAGATCTTAGATTTAACTTTGTTGTTTTGGATTCTATTAATGTATTGGAGATCTCATTTTCATTGTTGTTCTTTGTTGATTGTTGTTAATCTCTTGTATTGAATTACTTTGATTCTAAGTCTCTTCTCCATTCTACTATGTCTTTCATTCTTACTTCCCAAATGTTTGAGAAAATGCCAACTTTAGATATGGAGTAGCATTTCCTCACTTGGCCTAGTGGTTGAGTCATTGGAGACACTTGAATAATGGATGTCAATTGTTGATTGAGAATTAAGAATTGCTAATTAGTTTGAAGTGCACTAAAGCTAGAATCCCTTAAGGTGAAGCTAGGACTTGTGACTCAATCTAGTTACTTTCACTTGAATCTCCTATATAATTAGAGGTAAACTACGTGAAGCAAGACTTAATTGTTATCAAAATTGAAGGAAACTATAGTGATAGAACTTCCAATGTCCAACCTTGGCCAAGGCCTTCAATATTGATTGATTGTTGTTCACCTTTGTTAGCACTTTTACGCCACACTCTTCAAACGACAAAAGACCTCTTAACCAATAACATGCATCCTTGTAGCATTCTTAGGGAAGAACGACTCGGGACTAATACTCTCGGTTATTGATTTGATTTGTTTGATGATGGATTTTGTGTCGGTTTAGAATATACTACGATTGGTTACTTGATAATTTCTATACTGGCTAAAAAACTAATCATCAAAATGGCGCCATTGCCGGGGAATGCACATAAGTGCCATGTTTTTGGTTAATGTAAATATGTGAATATTATGAATATGTTTGTCTTTTGCTTGTTTGTTAGTTTTTGTTAGTTTTAGGATTTTATTAGTTTTGTCTTTATTTTTCACTATGAATTCTCGTCTTTGTGGTTTTGGATATGGTTATGACTATGTTGTAGGTGATGAAAACTTGAATGATGACTCACATTATGGGAGAGATGAATTCGTGAAAAGGGAGCCACATCCATTTGAGCAATCATCATGGCAACTTCCTCATTCAAGCTACTATGATGGTAATCCTCCCTATAATGCATATCATTCCAATGCATATGATGGTTTTCATCATGATTGTGCTACTCAACCACCATCATTCTATGCACCATACTCTCAACATAGTCCTCAAACACAATCGTCCCATCCACTATATTCCCAACCCACATCCTATTTCCACCAATTGCCTCCACACAATCCTAATCCATATTCCCCTTATGCATATCCTTGTGACAATTATGAACAAGCAACCCTTGAATCACCACCACTCCAACATCTTTACCCTCCAAACCAAGCTCCCATGGATGATACACTTGGTATCATTCCTCAAGGGCAAGAAGAGCTCCAAACCGCATTCACTAGTTTCACCTCTATCCTCCAAGAACTTATGTCCCGTATAACTCCATCTTCTACCAACAACCAAAACACCTTCCAATCTCCAAGCTTTGGTGAACCTCCTTTCCAACCACATGATGAATTCTCCTTTCCATCACAACCCTCCATGGAAGAATATCCATGTCCATCAATCCAAGAGTCATATGATCCTACTTATGTTAGTGAAGAGGAACAAGAGTCAAAGGATCATCTCAAGGAAGCAATGGATCGGCTTCAAGTAACCATCAGTCAAAAGTTGGACTCATGGGATTCATGCCACAAGCAAAATATGTCCATGGATGATTGTGAAAAAGCGACCGAAGTGGAAAGTATGAGGGAGATTTTAGAGTCTCAAGTTGAGCACAAGAAAATGGAGTGTGCCTTGCAACAAATGGAAGAGATGGAGATTGTTGAAGAAGAAGAAGTGGAAGAAGACCTAGGAGAGGTTGAACAAGAAAGACGTCCCATCTTTGAAGACAACTCTACATCATGCGACAATGTTGATCTTGTTGAAGCTTCTTCCATTAAATGTGAAACCGATGTTGAGGAGAGTGCGCAACCTCTAACACATGACTTGATCAATTAGGAAGAGTTGCAAGAAGTCAGCAAACAAGAAGAAATTGAAGAAAGTTGTCAAAAGATGGAAATCATTATGGAGGAGCCAAAGGAAGTGGAGCCTACAATGTCAAGACCATTGGATATCTTCCTTGCTAAGTCACCATCCCAATTATAAATTGAATGGGTAATCATCTCATCCCTTAATTTCCTTCGCCCACATCGATATGCATTGTTAGAAACGGATGGTCAACTCAGAACTATTTGCAGGTTAGAAAGTAGAAAAGAGTTGGATGTCGGTTGGCAACAAGAATCAAGGTACATAGAGGGTAGAAACTCAAACCTTGGGATTCAACGGTGGAGTGCTACTCAATTCAATGGAATTAGGATGATAAATAGAAGTTACAAAGAGAATTCAATAAGTTTGTCACCCAAATGGAAGCATGAAGATCAAGAAGAAAGGGGGTTGACAAACAAAGTATGGGACCCCGGAACATACATAGACCACTATCAACTTAGGGACCTTGTCACTTGCTTAAGCCTCCTTAAAGGCCTTGTACGTTTAAGTTGGGATCCCGGAGGCTATTGGAAGTGTAAACACTGGTGGGGATTTGATGAGGTGCAGAAGCTGGTGAATTAAAAATTTATTAAAATGGTTACGTTGCAGGTATAGTTCTTAACTCACCGAAAATCTGCATATCAATTTAGAAATATGTCACTGAAAGTTTAAATTAAAATTACTGGGAGTTTTAAGTCCCAGGTCGTCTCCCAACGAGTTGCAGAAAAATGTGCTATTTTATTAATCAGATATTCCAAAAAGAGTTGAGCTAAGTAAATTGGGATTTAAATTGAGAAATTTTAAATAATAAAAATAAGAGGCCTTGACTGGGAATTGATTGGTTAGAATCTCTATCATTGATGGTGTGATTGTAAGATTAATTTATAATTAATAGTTGTTCTGTCTGGTTATCCCTTACTATGTAAGAGAAAGTTAAACAAGTGGAAATGCCAGATCTGTTCACAAGTTGCAACCCACTTAGTTCAAAGGGATTGGCGTCGGTGACAGGATAGCAATCCCACATTTAACCCAATTACAAATTTTTCTTTCAATCCTTCCAACTCAAGAGTTCCTTTTAATCAACTCCCCATCAAGTAATGAAACTACTCACGCATTGTAAATAAAGAATCCATGGCACATGAAAGGGAATTAAAAGAAGACATGATTATTGGAATGGAATTTAAATTAAAAAGAAATAATCCTTGCATTAATTAATCATAAAGATATCTGAATGGCAAAATTGAACATAACAAAGAACATGGAAGAATAAAACCAAGTTAAGAGAACAAACTAGAGTGATGAAGTCTTGATGAAGAAAATAACTCTTCTTAATGTTCCAATGCTAAGATCAATTGAAAATTAAAATTCTAAAAACTAGAGAGAAAAACCTAAGAGAGTGAAAAACTAGATCTCCCAAAACTCAATGAATATCTCTTGTTTCTGCATATTCTCTGACTCTAGTCTGCTGTTCCGGGCCAAAAACTGGGCCGAAATAGGGTCCGAAGTCGCTGGTTTCAGATTCTGCAGTTTATGCAGATCGCGCATGTCACGCGATCGCGTCGTCCATGCGGACGCGTCGCTGGCGATTTTCCTCTTCACGCGTTCGCGTCATCCACGCTACCGTGTTGCTTGTGCTTTCCAATCCGCGCGACCGCGCAAGCCATGCGGCCGCGTCACTTCGATTTGTGCTCCTTCGCACGGTCGCGTGAGCCATGCGACCGCGTCACTTTTCGCTGGTTATCTCCTCAAACTCTTGTGTTCCTTCCATTTTTGCTAGCTCCCTCTCCAATCTCCGTCTCATTCATGCCCTATAAAGCCTGAAACGCTTGACATACAGATTACGGCATTGAATGGAATAAAGGAGAATTAAAATTAAATAATTAAAGTCTCTAGGAAGCAATTTTCAAACATGTAATAAATTCAGGAAGGAAATCTAAATGCATGCTAAATTGATGAATAAGTGGGTAAGGATCACGACAAAACCACACAATTAAACACAATATAGACTATAAAATAGTGGTTTATCAACCTCTCCACACTTAAACATTAGCATGTCCTCATGCTAAATTGAAGGAGACAAGGAAATAAGTATGAACATGCAGAAACTCATGAAATGTAATGCAATCCTACATACATAAATAAATGCAACTATATGATTATTATCCACTTGATCAAAAGTAAATAAGCCCTTCAAAACAATTACAAATCAAATTCCACTAATTCTACCATCATATAATAAAACCGATAAAAGTGCAAGAAGATAGCTTATGAGGCTGGAAACATGAAAATTCAAGCATTGAACCCTCACTGATAATGTATGTACGCTCTAATCTCTATTGTATAGGGTAATCACTCTATTCTTCTCTAGTCATGCTTTCTAACTTTTGTTTTTCTCCTAACCAATCAACAACAGTTAATATACCAATGCAAACATCATGAGGTCTTTTCAGGGTTGTAATGGGGCCAAGGTGCAGGTAAGGATATACATATGGCTAAGTGAGCTTTATAAATTGAATCTTTAATTAACCTAAGCTCTCACCTAATATACATATATTCTATATACTTTTAAATTCATGCCTAGTTACCCATAATTCCCTTTTTCAACCCATACTCATGTTTCAACCTTGTATTTTAATTCTATCATATGTGCATTGATCTTTGAATTCTGAATTTAACATTAGGGTAATTTTGTCCCCTTATTTATTGAATATTTTTTTTGAATAAATAAAGCTTATCAATGCACATAGATTTTTCATTCTTATATTTTCACATGAGCGGGTATCCAAATTTCCTTTAAATTTTCATGACACACTCCCTTAACAACTTCTGTTCCCACAATTTCCCATACTTAACTAGCACACACAATTCTATCTTAAGCTAACCAAAAATTCAATTTGGGATATGCAATTGTTTTTCAGCTTAAGGTTAGTAATGTGGTGAAATATAGAACAAATGGGGTTTTAAAAGCTCAAAGTGGTTAACAAGGGTAATTGAAAAGGGTAGGCTTGATTTGGATAAGTGAGTTTAAACAAATAATGGCCTCAATCATGTGCAAGCATGTAAATATAATAAATATTGGACATATAAGATAAAACAAAATATAGATTACAATCATAGAGAAGTAAACACACAAGAATAAAATAATTATGGTTAAATAGTGTAACCATACATAAAGGCTCAAATCTTTCACAGGTTGTGTGTTCTTTAGCTCAAACATCATGTTCCAAATACACCTCAAGCAGATTTATCATAAAAACTTTGAAAAAAAATTAGTGAAATTTTGTTCCAAAGATAGATTTTTTAAAAGAAACTTATTGTCTTTTCAATCAAGTAGAACATGCATGCAACTATCCTAACCTATGCAATTTATTCTATTCTATAAAAGAAAGAAAAAAATCTAACTAAAATATCCTAATTATTGGTGTCAGAGAAGAGAATTTACCTCTGGAAGTCAGGTACTGACCGACCTCCCCACACTTAAGGCTTTGCACCGTCCTCGGTGCCATCTGTCAGGAACACGGGTGGGCTGGTGGCAGTATTTTCACAGTCGGGACCAGTATGGCTCCCGGTGCTGGTAAAAGAAGTGGAGTCCGGGGTGTCTGCGTCTCTGAAGCGTCCCTTGAGTAACTCCTTGGGGTGTTTGAATCGGCGCTCGTTACGGCGCTCCCTCATCTTTGCTTTCTGTTCATGCCGATCCAACTTTTCAAGTATCTACTGGAGCAATTTCTCAGTGGTAGATGCTTGTGGTGTTGAAGAAGGAATATCTTTAACCGGCTCAGTAGGCTGGCTTGTAGTAGCGGCCGAAAATCTGAGGTATTTCCCGTTAGGGACATATTGATCATCCCGTGAAAGCATGGCTTTGGTGTCCCCAGCTCTACAGGAGACTCCGGCTGTTGAGACAAGATTTGAGACCAAGGCGGGGAAAGGTAAGTTGCCCGCAATTTGTAAATGCTCCATAGCATTCCGGATGTGTCTTGAGAGATTCAGAGGTTGGTCTGTAAGGATGCACCATAGTAGAACAGCCATGTCCGCAGTGAAGGAGGACTCATGAGTGTTCGAAAAGACGTAATGGGACATGATCTGTGCCCATACGCGAGCCTCCAAGGTAAGTGTGGAAGCTAAGATTCCCTTAGGGTGGTTGCGGTGGTATCCGTAGATCCAACGGCTGCCAGGTAAAGCGATGACTCTGAGAACGGAGTCCCAGTCAAATTGGTATTTCTGGCGCTGAAAGGTGGCTTCTTGAAAAGCGTCCAATCCTGCTGGAATATGGGGAAGACTCAGAACTTGCTGAATGGCCTCTTCTGTGATGGGGACTTGTTTCTGCCGGACATAAACAGACTGCAGGGTCGGTATGTAGAAGTTGGAGTAGAACTCAACTACCCAAGAAAGATTTACCTGCCTTGGCTGTCTCCGTAGGAAACCCCATTGTCTTCGCTCAATTTGCGGCTCAACAAAGGTGGCAATATTGGGCGGGAGGATGAGAAGGTATTCGTTGTTATAGTTCCTTTCTGCTAGGATAGGAAGCATCTGCTCACAGTAGCGATTGGGAAATCGCGCAGTGTCCTTTGCTGGAAAGGCTTTCTCTTTGTCGTCAACCTTTATTATCATCTTAACTCTTTTTGTTGAGGGCTTGACTGCGGTTGAAGAAGGCTCTGCCACTAATGCTCTTTTAGTGCCTCTTCTTGCTGGTGGTTTGGAAGTAGCTTTCTCTTTTCCTTTCTTGGTGGCCATCCTGAAAGAAGGAAAGAGAAAGGAAATTAAATTCAAAGAGATAGAGCAAGGAAGAGGGTATTGTAAGTGATAGTCAATGCACAATAAAGATAAATGGCATGAACACATGGTCCGGATTACATGTGAAAAGCTCATCAATGGAAATATAGCAAGTGCATGTAGGACAATGGAATGCAAGAGGTTTATTGGCATGCAGGCAAAGGCAGGAGTAGCATATATCAAACATTTAATGTCCAAGTTAGGTTACCATTTGTAACAAACTAACTATCACGGTTGTATTGACAATTAAATTTAAATAATAAAATATGAAAGCGAATTTGTGAAAAGCAAGCATGGCAGAGTAGAGTAAAGTAATATAGAAAAGTGCATAGTGCTATATAGGCTTTTTCACAAATACATGGCATGCATGGTAAACAAGATATAAAAAATATGAAATTGAACATGCAAGCAATCCCTTAAATAGGAGAAAAAATAATTGTCAAACAAATTGCAATAATCCACAAGCATATAATGAGGAATGATGACTCAAAAGGTTTCTAACACCATGTAAAAGAAGAAGAAGGAAAAATAAATATGTGAAAAGAAAAAGAAAAGAAAAGAGAAAATAATAATATATATACATACTATAATAAGAATGATAGAAAAGAGAAGAAGGAAGAAGAAGGTAAAACCTTGTTAATGGTGGTGAGAGAGAGAAAACGTGAAAGGTGAGGTAGAAGGGGAAAGGGTGAAAGAAGAAAGAAGGGGGGAAAGAAAAAATAGGGTTTGGAGAAGAGAAAGATAAGATAATTTGGCTGATTGGGTGGAGCTGTGCGGCGCATGCGACGCGGCCGCGGAAGGCACGCGTTCGCGTGGATGCGCATCAGGAAAGGGGACGCGATCGCATCGGTCACGCAGTCGCGTGACCTGCATTGTGCTGCTGGCGTGAGTGCGGCCTCGCTCCAACACAACTCTCTATTCAATATAATTCAATTGCCAAATTAAGGTGACGCGATCGCGTGGGTAATGCGATCGTGTGAGTGTGCATCAGAAGTTAATTGACGCGGCCGCGTCGGCGACGTGGTCGCGTGACCAGGATTGTGCTTCCAGCACCACTCTCGCACAATATAGCATTGTGCACCCTTTTACGTCAAAAATGCAGGGCACGCGGCCGCGTGGAGTACGCGGTCGCGTGGGAGGCCATGATTTCCATGCGACGCGGTCGCGTGGAGTAAATTGTGCCTTCGGCACGACTCCAGCGCTGCTCCTGCAAAACTTTCTGTTTATTTTTATTTTTCTTCACTCCCCCTGCCACGCGGACGCATCGCTTGTGCGATCGCGTCGCGCGGCGAAATTTTTTCTTTTTTAAGAAAGATAAAGACATGTAATTGAAAGAGCACGAAAGCACTAATAAGGAGAAGAGTTATTTAAAGAAGAAAAACTAAAAGTGAAGAAAAGAACGATCATACCGCGGTGGGTTGTCTCCCACCAAGCACTTTGCTTTAACGTCCGTAAGTTGGACGCTCCACTAGCTCAATCTGTTGCTATGTAAGGATCTTCCAGGTGGAAGATCTCAAGCTCCTTGCTCTTCTGCACCTTCTCACCATGGTATAGCTTCAAACGGTGTCCATTAACCTTAATAAGTGCAGAACTTGAAGGATGGCTTAAGTGATAAACTCCGTACGGTTCAGCCTTCTCTATTCTGTATGGACCTTCCCATTTTGATCTCAATTTGCCGAGCATGAGCCTCAGTCAAGATTTGTAAAGGAGAACATAATCTCCAGGTTGGAACTCTCTCTTCTTGATGTTTTGATCATGCACAACTTTCATGTTTTCCTTGTATATTCTGGAGTTTTCATAAGCTTCTAGGTGAAGGTTCTCCAGTTCCTGCAGTTGTAACTTTCTTTCAGCTCCAGCATTCTCAATCCCCATGTTGCACTCTTTAACTACCCAGAAGGCTTTGTGTTCCATTTCAACTGGGAGATGACAAGCTTTTCCATAAACTAAGCGGAAGGGACTCATCCCAATGGGTGTCTTGTATGCTGTTCTATATGCCCACAGTGCATCTTGTAGTCTGGTGCTCCAGTCTTTTCAGTGAGGCTTTACTATCTTTTGCAAGATACGTTTAATTTCTCTATTTGACACCTCGGCTTGCCCATTAGTTTGGGGATGGTAAGCTGTTGCAACTTTATGGATTATCCCATGCTTCTTCATCAATCCTGTTAGTCTCTTGTTACAAAAATGGGTGCCTTGATCGCTCACGATCGCTTTTGGTGATCCAAAGCGGCATATAATATGGTTTCTCACAAAGGAAACAACAGTGTTAGCATCATCAGTGCGGGTAGGAATTGCTTCCACCCATTTGGAAACATAATCTACAGCTAACAATATATAAAAATATCCACTAGAATTTGGAAATGGACCCATGAAGTCAATACCCCAAACATCAAAAATTTCACAGAAAAGCATATATTGTTGAGGCATCTCATCCCTCTTGGATATGTTACTAAATTTCTGGCATGGGTGACAAGATTTACAAAACTCAGCAGCATCTCTAAAAAGAGTAGGCCACCAGAATCCACAGTCTAAGATTTTTCTAGTTGTTCGTTGAGGGCCAAAATGTCCTCCACTTTCAGATGAGTGACAGGCTTCTAAAATAGACTGGAATTCTGATTGAGGTATACAACGTCTAATTATCTAGTCAGCGCCACATCTCCATAAATATGGGTCATCCCATATATAATATTTAGACTCGCTTTTCAGCTTGTCTCTTTGATGTTTAGAAAAATGTGGAGGAAATGTGCAGCTAACTAAATAATTAGCAATAGGTGCATACCAAGGGACTACTTCAGATACTGCTTGCAGGTTGTCAAAAGGAAAATTATCATCTATAGGAGTAGAATCATCCTTAATATGTTCAAGTGGTCTGCAACTAAATTTTGATTACCACTCCTATCCTTGATTTCTAAATCAAATTCTTGTAACAGCAGTATCCAACATATAAGTCTTGGTTTGGATTCCTTTTTAGCCAATAGGTACTTTAGAGCTGCATGGTCCGAATATACTACTACTCTAGTACCAAGTAAATATGCCCGGAATTTATCCAGAGCAAAAACAATAGCGAGTAGCTCTTTCTCAGTAGAAGTATAATTGGACTGGGCAGTGTCTAAAGTCTTAGACGCATAGGCAATAACAAAAGGATTTTTACCTTCACGTTGAGCCAGTGCTGCTCCTACTGCATGGTTGGAAGCATCACACATGATTTCAAATGGCTGGCTCCAATCGGGTCCTCTCACAATTGGAGTTTGAGTTAGAGCAGTCTTTAGCTTATCAAATGCTTGTTTGCAATCCTCACTGAACTCGAACTCAATATCCTTTTGTAGTAATCTAGATAAGGGAAGTGCCACCTTACTAAAGTCCTTAATAAATCTCCTGTAGAAACCTGCATGGCCAAGGAACGAACGGACTTCCCTCACAGAGGAGGGGTAAGGTAAACTAGAAATAACATTCACCTTTGCTGGGTCTACAGAAATGCCATTATTAGATACCACATGTCCCAATACAATCCCTTGCTTTATCATAAAGTGGCATTTTTCGAAATTCAATACAAGGTTTGTATTAATGCATCTATCTAATACTCTAGATAATCCATCTAAGCAAAGGTTAAAAGAATCACCATAAACGCTAAAATCGTCCATAAAAACTTCCATACAGTCCTCAATAAGATCAGAGAAAAGACTCATCATGCACCTTTGGAAAGTAGCTGGTGCATTGCACAAGCCAAAGGGCATTCTCTTATAAGCATAGGTCCCAAAAGGACATGTAAAAGTAGTCTTTTCCTGATCCTCAGGAGCTATATGAATCTGGAAATAACCTGTGTAACCATCTAAAAAGCAATAATGTGATTTACCTGACAGGCGATCCAGCATTTGATCAATGAATGAAAGTGAATAGTGATCCTTACGAGTAGCTTGGTTGAGACGTCTGTAATCAATGCAGACTCTCCAAGCATTCTGAACTCTAGCTGCTATGAGCTCTCCATGCTCATTTTTCACTGTAGTGACTCTGGACCTCTTGGGCACCACTTGCACTGGGCTTACCCATTCACTGTCTGAAATAGGATATATGATACCGGCCTCCAATAGTCTGGTCACTTCCTTTTTGACAACTTCCAAGATGGTGGGATTCAATCTTCTTTGTGGTTGACGGACAGGTCTTGCTCCCTCTTCTAAAAATATTCTGTGCTCGCATATTTGAGGGTTGATTCCCACTATGTTTGCCAAACTCCACCCTATTGCCTTCTTATGCTTCCTCAACACATCAAGTAGCTGTTCTTCTTGTTGAGAAGTCAGTTCTCTTGCAATAATAACCGGAAGCTTCTGCTCACCCTCAAGGTAAGCATATTTGAGATGTGGAGGGAGAGGTTTCAATTCTAACTTTTGATCATGGACAGGCTCTGGGTTATCTGGGGCTTGTGAAAATGGCGAAGTGTCCTCATTGTTAGTTAAGAGGGTCCCCACACTTGGACCTTGTCCAGTGTGCCTCTCTTCAAACTCTTCCTTTTGAACTTCAGCCACACTTTCGTCTATGACATCACACTGGAAGATAGAACGATCTTCTGGGGGGTTGTCAATGACTCCATTCAGATTGAAGATTACTATGCGGCCATCTATTTCAAAGGAGTATGTCCCTGAAAAAGCATCCAATTTGAATTTTGATGTCTTCAGGAATGGTCTTCCAAGTAGGATTGATGATGGCTTATCTAAATCATTATGGGGCATCTCCAAGATATAAAAATCAGTGGGAAATGTGAGCCCTTTAATGTTCACCAAAACATCTTCAGCAACTTTAGCAACTGTAATAATGCTTTTATCTGCTAACACAAAATGAGCTGCCGACCTTTTTAAGGGAGGGAGCCTTAAAACATCATATATAGACAAAGGCATTATACTGACACATGCTCCTAAGTCACACATGCAATCATAAATTACTACACCACCAATAGTACAACTAACTATGCAAGGACCTGGATCACTACATTTTTCAGGTAATCCTCCCATTAAAGCAGATATAGAACTACCTAAAGGAATAGTTTCTAATTCATTAATTTTATCTTTATGGATACATAAGTCTTTTAGAAACTTTGCATATTTAGGTACCTGCTGAATAACATCAAAAAGGGGAACAGTTACCTCAACCTTTTTGAATATCTCTACCATTTTAGGATCAGGTTCCAGCTGCTTCCTAGGCTTCCTTGCAAGTTGTGGAAATGGAATGGGAGTAGTGTTTTCTGTGGTGCCTGCACCTTTTTGTGCCTCTTCCTGTGGTTCAGCTATCTCTTCTTCAGCTATGTCCTATATATCCTCTTCCTCTTCAACATCTTTGATTCCTACCACCTCTTCAGCTGAGGCGTATTCTGGTGAGCTTGGTTCCTCCTGATTCCTCTCCTGCAGTGTGGTTCCGGACCTCAGGGTGATGGCATTAATTCCTCCCTTTGGATTGGGTAATGTTTGAGAGGGGATTCCAGTGGTGCTTGAAGGTTGGTTACTGGAATTTTGTGCTAAACCAAGTTATGTCATAAAAGCTTGTAGAGTAAAGGTGAAGCCATTCAGACTGGCGTTAATACTGTTCACGATGGTATTTTCCATGGCCAGTTGTCTTTTCTCAAAAGCTTGTAATAATTCTTCATTAGAAGATACAGAAGAATGAGTAATTTGAGAGGTTTGCTGCTGATTGTTCGGTGGTCCTTGGTTTTGCCTCAGGTGAGGTGCTCGGTATGGTTGATTTTGCTGCCTGTTGTTGTAATTATTCCACCTCTGATTTCCCTGATTATCTCTGCCTCCCCTATTATTGTTATCCCTCCAATTCTGGTTTGAATTGTCCTGCCATCCATGGTTATTATTTCCACTTTGATTGTACCCTTGGTTGGGGCGGTCATAGAAGTTGTGAGTGGATGCCATCATGTTGTCTTCTTGTTGGAGCTGCGGGCATTCATCAGTGTAATGGCTGTAATCAGCACAAATTCCACAAATTTTTTGTGGAACTAGTTGTTGGTTTTGCTGCGGTTGAGTTTGCTGAGCTTGTTGATTTAACTGCATTTGCTTCAGCAGATTGGTCATTTCACAGATGCTTCGATTTAGAGCAGCAGTCTCTATGCCAGAAGATACTTCTGCAACGGCCCTTGAATGGCCTTACTTCTGTCTGTGGTTCCGAGTAGATTCAGCTAAATCACTGATCAATTGCCAAGCTTCATCAGTGGTATTGTACTTCTTCATAGACCCATTGCTGGCACTTTCCAATATAGTCTTATCTTGGGGTCTCATACCTTGTGTGACATAGCTGAATAGCACGATCTTGTCAATCATGTGGTGGGGGCATGCTTCCAGAAGATTATTGAAGCGCTCCCAGTATTCAAAGAGAGTCTCATTGTCATCCTGAACAATTGTAGAGATATCCTTCCTCAGTTTATCAGTAACTTCAGATGGGAAGAATTTCTCCAGGAACTCTTTTCTGAGTGTATCCCAGTTGGATACATTTGCTAGAGGTTGAGTGTAGTACCACTCTCTTGCTTTTCCCTCAAGAGAGAACGGAAAAGCTTTCAGCAGAATTGAAGTTTCATCAGCGCCATCACGCCTGATAGTAGAACAGGCTGCCTGGAAATCTCTCAAGTGCTTGATAGGCTCTTGAGCAGGTAGGCCATGAAACTTCGGCATCAAATTTAGCAGTGCGATCTTTATTTCAAAATCTGTAGCTACCGCTGGATGATGCGCTTGAAATGGTTGCAGTGTAAAATCAGAAGCTCCTTCCTCCTTAATGGTAATTCTTCTAGCTGCCATGTTTTCTGCACGTAAAACAACTGAATCAGTAGAACGGGGGCTGGTTTCTTCCTCAGATTCACTTTCAGATCTGCCCTCAGAGCGGACTAACCTACGCTGTTCTCGCCTTATTCGTGAAATTGTTCTTTCAATTTCAGGATCGAATATTAGCAAGCGCAGATCAGGAAGTGAACGTGTCATTTGACAGAAGAAACACGCAGCTCATAGTAGTAAAATTAAAGAAAATGCAAATAAATAAATTCTAATTAATAAAATAAGCACTCTATTGCAACTCCCCGGCAACGGCGCCAAAAATTGATGAGGTGCAGAAGCTGGTGAATTAAAAATTTATTAAAATGGTTACGTTGCAGGTATAGTTCTTAACTCACCGAAAATCTGCCTATCAATTTAGAAATATGTCACTGAAAGTTTAAATTAAAATTACTGGGAGTTTTAAGTCCCAGGTCGTCTCCCAACGAGTTGCAGAAAAATGTGCTGTTTTATTAATCAGATATTCCAAAAAGGGTTGAGCTAAGTAAATTGGGATTTAAATTGAGAAATTTTAAATAATAAAAATAAGAGGCCTTGACTGGGAATTGATTGGTTAGAATCTCTATCATTGATGGTGTGATTGTAAGATTAATTTATAATTAATAGTTGTTCTGTCTGGTTATCCCTTACTATGTAAGAGAAAGTTAAACAAGTGGAAATGCCAGATCTGTTCACAAGTTGCAACCCACTTAGTTCAAAGGGATTGGCGTCGGTGACAGGATAGCAATCCCACATTTAACCCAATTACAAATTTTTCTTTCAATCCTTCCAACTCAAGAGTTCCTTTTAATCAACTCCCCATCAAGTAATGAAACTACTCACGCATTGTAAATAAAGAATCCATGGCACATGAAAGGGAATTAAAAGAAGACATGATTATTGGAATGGAATTTAAATTAAAAAGAAATAATCCTTGCATTAATTAATCATAAAGATATCTGAATGGCAAAATTGAACATAACAAAGAACATGGAAGAATAAAACCAAGTTAAGAGAACAAACTAGAGTGATGAAGTCTTGATGAAGAAAATAACTCTTCTTAATGTTCCAATGCTAAGATCAATTGAAAATTAAAATTCTAAAAACTAGAGAGAAAAACCTAAGAGAGTGAAAAACTAGATCTCCCAAAACTCAATGAATGTCTCTTGTTTCTGCATATTCTCTGACTCTAGTCTGCTATTCCGGGCCGAAAACTGGGCCGAAATAGGGTCCGAAGTCGCTGGTTTCAGATTCTGCAGTTCATGCAGATCACGCATGTCACGCGATCGCGTCGTCCATGCAGACGCGTCGCTGGCGCTTTTCCTCTTCACGCATTCGCGTCGTCCACGCTACTGCTTGCTTATGCTTTCCAATCCGCGCGGCCGCGCAAGCCATGCGACCGCGTCACTTCGATTTGCGCTCCTTCGCGCGGTCGCGTGAGCCATGCGACCGCGTCACTTTTCGCTGGTTATCTCCTCAAACTCTTGTGTTCCTTCCATTTTTGCTAGCTCCCTCTCCAATCTCCGTCTCATTCATGCCCTATAAAGCCTGAAACGCTTGACACACAGATTACGGCATCGAATGGAATAAAGGAGAATTAAAATTAAATAATTAAAGTCTCTAGGAAGCAATTTTCAAACATGTAATAAATTCAGGAAGGAAATCTAAATGCATGCTAAATTGATGAATAAGTGGGTAAGGATCACGACAAAACCACACAATTAAACACAATATAGACTATAAAATAGTGGTTTATCAGGATTCAAAGAAGAGTTCAAGCATAAGCCACCCTAGCAAGGACTCCACCAAACTGTCCAACTTAAGGACTTAAACTAAAATTGCTAGGTGGGAGACACCCACCATGGTAAACTCTTTCCAGTCTCTTCTAATTTTGTTTAATAAGTGATTTGAGTTACCATTGTAGGTAGGTTTTCATTTCATAATTGGTTTGTTTGTGTAAATTGGTTGCTAGCATATTAACATGTATGTTGTGCTTAGTAGTAATGGAATAAATCTCAAAACCAACTTGCATTTTATAAAGTGTGTGGTTTTTGATTGAATAAGGAGTTGTAGGCACTGTAGGGAGTTTTGGGCATTTTAGAGCTTTTGGGCAATTAAAAAAAAGAAGGGTTGGTGCGCGCGCACGCTGTACGCGCACGCACCAATAAGCGGATCAACCCATACATTTTCCAGAGAGTTGGGCCTCCCTTGAGCCTGCATTAAGCTCCTGACCCAACCTTCGTCGCGCGGACGCACACTACGCGCCTACGCACCCATGAGTCTATTAGGGAATACGCGTGCCCGCGCACATGCCGCGTGTGCATCGATCCATTGACGCGGCATCCAGGCCAAAATCCAGAGAGTTGTGCAAACCCTAGGCTCGCGTTAAGCTTTTAGCCCAACTCGTCCCACACGGACGCGCACAGCATACGCGCGCGTCCATGCACTTTTATGCGACAGCACGCGAACGCGCACTTACCGCGTATGCATCCTTCAGCTGCTGGCACCAACCCATATATTTTCCAGAGAGTTGTGCTGGCGTTGGGCCAGCACTAAGCCTTTAGCCCAATTCGAAGTACGCGGATGCGCGTAGTACGCGCACGCATCTTTGCAAGATTACCCAAGGTACGCGTAAGCGTACAGTACACGCTCGCGTCCATCCCTAAATTCTTCAATGCACGTGGACACACGTTTATGAAGTTTAAATTATAAAAAATTGAGCTTATTTGTTATAATGTATTTGCATAAGAATGATTATTATTTATCTTTATTTTTTTAATATGTAATATTCTGCTGCATTACATTCATATTAAAAGAAGATGTGTACTATTATAAAATTAATGGGTATTTATTAAAAGTATTGGAATACCTTAAATTTTAACCTAATTAATTTAATATAACCACAAAAAACAAAATAAGTGAATAAAAATTTATAATATATATCTTAAAATTAAATTTATTTTATTCATCACATTTTTATTGTTTACATATAAATCGGATAGTAATAGTACATTGTCTTGTGTGGCTGTAACTTTAAAAAAGATGTTAGAATAATTTTTTTTAAAGAATTTTATAAAAAATGCAAGTAATTTAATATTTGAATATCACTTAAAAAAAATTTACGTATGGTACTAAGATATAAAAATATATTTTGTTTATTTATTATGTTTTATAAAAATATTTTATATCTACTAATATGTTTGAATATAATAATATAAAATGTTATTTACTTATTTATTATGTTTTGTTTAAAAGTAATTTTTTTAACTCGACAAAATTTATCGTACACACTAAAATTTGTTAAAAGATGTAAATGTTAATTAAAAAATATTTTGCAAACAACATAATTACATATAAACATGCATTAAATTATCCTTAATTAAAATATCTATTTTTTATTGACCTATGATGTACTTTTAAAGGATTAGTATTTAAGGTACTATATTAATGGATAACAATAAAATTCTACTCTAAAATTTTTCATTACAGAATTTCTCTAAAAATGTTTAGAATGCAAATAGAACTTGATTAGAAACTCTTTAAGCTTATATTTATTGTTTATTTAATTATTTTATTATGTAGTGATATTATTTTTTATAAAAATTAAATGTTTTTTTACTATTGTATTGACTCTCAAAAATCACTCTTTTTTTTACTGTTGTGTATTCTGCATGGCCTATCAAAATAAAAAACCAAATCGTTCACATGCTATTAAATCCCAAAAGATATAAATTCATGGAAAATATTATTTGAAAACTAAATATAAGTAAATAAATGACAAAAAATCTTAATTACCTATAGCAACCATCTATGACTGGGAATGGGGCCATATAAAAAGTTTCATAGCTTGCAGAGTATGGTTGCTATCTCCTCCAAAAAATGTAGAACTTGAACATTCACAAAGACAATGTCCATAGTAGTATAATTCCTGAATGATTAAATTGAATAATGTGTATACTAAAATTATAGACTTTATATCTTCTCGAGACAATTGTGGATTTTTTGTCTCACTCCAAAAGTGTATATTTTAACATTCACCTCCAAGAAGTAGCTATTGGAGTCTATTCATATAAAATTACAAAAAGTTGGTTCAAAATTAACAAAGTATAAATTTCATATAAAAAACAAAGTTAAAACGTACATATTAACTCAAATATCATGACATTAGTTGTTTAGTCTAGAAAGTAATAATAATTCGTAGTAATAATAAATTCTCGTGTTACCTGATCATTTGAAATGCTAACAGATTCACACCATCTCAAATTCATCTCGCTGACCATTATATCGTTATGTTGAACATCTTTTTCAAAGTCTATCTATGAATTCCTTTTGTGTGACCAGTTGATCACAATAGAACATTATCACCTTTTATTTTATCTTTTCTAACTTTTAGTGCACCTTTGGATTTTGCAATAGTAGGATCACCACTTTCTTGCCTTTTCCAGTGAAATAGTCTGCTCCAATTTCGCTTCCAAGTCTTTTGTCACTCTACAAATTTCATTCATTGTGTAGCGAAAATGAGACAATTTTCTGCCTTCTAAGTATACCATACGAGAACTAGCAACTGATAATGAACTTATCCACATCAGAATACTCCTTTTTTCATCCTATTTTTGTTTATGTTACTTGATCATCGTCATTTTTTAATGTCTTTAGTCCATCTTTTCGGTACAAGAGTTTTGGCAATTTCTTGACCTGTTCCGTTTAATCACCAAAACATATGAGAACATGGAATGCACAACTATCCATCTTTGACATTGACCACCATTTTTTGAGTTCTTGATCACATAAATAATATCTCATGATCAGGTCTTCCATACTTGATAATCTTGTACCTATAGTGTTAAAGGATACTAGACCACACAATATCTAAAGCTGCCACACCTTTAATCTCTTATAATATTTCCCAAAATATCTCCCTAGTAACACTGACGCAGCATGACGCTCAGAGAATGTAACCTATTGTGGGCATATGTTCTCCATTTATTGTTTTGAATTCAGCAATAATCTCATTATTTCTGTAGTCCCTTAAAGCACGTTCTAGTTTTGCACCAATATTCCAATAAAAAAAGGTTTTGCACCAATGCAAGTATACTATCCCTTGAGTCAACAAAGCTTTTAATGAAAGAATTTATGCCTTCACATCTGGATGTAGTTCAAATCCAGCGCAAAACTTGCTACTCAAATAAGCAGTAGCCCGTTGTTCTTTCCTTCCATATTGTTTCTCCACCCAGTCGTTTCCTAGAAGATTAAACCTTCAACCATGTCATGTCAATACTCTTCAAATTCATCACATCCAATTTGGCATACAAGCATTTCTAAATTCCTCACGAAATTCTAGGTCCTTGATATGAGATACTGCATTTTTATACAGATGCCAAGCACATAATCTGTGGGTAGCATTTAGAAAACTTCTTCAATTTCACTCTTCATGGCATTATCACCATCCATATGACAAGACCCGGATGCTTATTCATCATCGCCTCTGAAAAGTTATCTAGTAACTTGTATGATTTTGTTTGTTTATCTGCTAGCAAACTGAAGCCAAAAATACAAGTTTTGGCGATAATGGTTTGTTCCTGAAAAGATAACTAGCGGCCTATTATGCTTATTTTTTCTGTAGGTAGAATCAAATGCTAGAACATCACCAAAATATTGATAGTCAAATTGACTTAAATTATCTACCCAGAATAAATGCTTCAATTTATTGTCATCTGTTAAACTATGTCTCACATCATCATAGGTTCATCCTCTGCATTTTCATGCAAATAATTAAGAGTTGCATTTACATCTCCTTCAATGATCTTTGAATGTAGATTTCTTTCAATATAGTTATCCAAATCTTTTTTTGTAAAACCAGCAAATTCATAACCACCAGCTTGTCCAGCAATAAGACCCATGATCTTCGAAGGTGGGAGGCCATGTCTATGCATGCTATCCACTTGTGCTTTGTCTGCATCTGTCATTGTACGATGATTTGAAATTTGGTGAACAAATTTAAGCAGTATCAAAGGATAGTTATGATCCTCCACAATCTTTCTGACTTTCCACATTGAACAACTCGTCAAGATAAATTGACAACATTGTATTACAATTTGTTCTGGTCGCAGGCTCTGCTTTCTTATCTTACTAGTATTGCGTATCGTTCTTCCTCTCACACATACTCTGTTGCACAAGAATTTACGTCAACATAACTGCCAGTACTATCAGCAGTAGTATCCCCCTTTCGAACTCCAAACTCGACCACTTGCATACCTTACATAACATTTGTTAGCTTCTTCATACTTAATTTCTTATTCAAAGAATCATTTGCACTCAAAATAGCTGCCTTCTAACCATCAGTAGTTTTATCATTGCCGTTTTTATTTTCCTCCTCCTCTATATAACATTCATCCTCTTCAGAATGTGACAATTTTCCATATTTTTCCTTACCTACGTCAGTATTAAATAAAATAACTTATAAAATTGACAATTACAATAATATAGTCTCATGTTTAATTACTATTGTTATCGTATCCTTTCTACTAGTGACATAAATTTTTAACAAATAGACTATAAAAATAAATGAGAAGATATATTAAATTTAGTTCTAAACATCATTTTAGTCATATACCTTAATAATATTATATAGGTCAAATTTGTTATGATTAATGTTAAAGTTTAAATTACTTTTAATAAGTTGTTAATAACTTAAAATATGTTTCTATAAAGTCAATACTTTGTTCAAGGATTCTTTTCAAGAAAAAATATACACAAGTAAACCTATATTAAGATAAAAATCTAAATCCCAAACACTATTTTATTCTTTACAAATGTTATTGTGACAAAAATTAAAAAAATACTCAGACCTAGTACTACACTATAGTTATATTTGGAGTATTTTGGATTATATAGTTTTCTTTATCCTAGTACTCATGGTTGGTACTAAAATTTTAATCATACCAACTTTAAATTTATATATATAAAATAATTTCATTCAAATTCTTAAAATTAACCTCTTAAAATTAATTTTTCTACTCCTTAACCATTTCAAATCATCATCAAACTAAATAAAGAGGATAAGATAGGTTATATTCCATTAGTAGGTATTCAATTGAAAAAAAATAATTTATTTCTCTTTAATAAAATATAATATTAAATTAGAGTAATATTTTATTACTCCTTAATTCAATATCCTCTTGTGATTAACATATTTTAAAATATAATACGAAGACTAGATTACATCTTGTTAATATAAAATGCATTCATCAAAACTAGCTGAGTTAAATAAGAATACAAAGAGTACAAACATCTTAAATATTAAGCTTAAATTATATACAATTCAATTGATGTAGTTTATTGAAAAATTATCTATCTTTATAATAGAGTTTAATCTCATACAATAAACTATTATATTAATTGGGTATTGTATGGACAACACCAACAAAGTTAATTTTTACATATTGTTGATATAAATCAACACTTACTACAATCAATTTCACAATTATTTATAAAAAAAGCATAACTCAGTAATTCAATACTTGTAGGATAAATGTACTAACTTTACCTATAATGATTTGAATCTGAAAGTAATGACAATTCAATCAGTCTCTGTATTGACCCTAGACAAACTTGTAAACAGTAGAACTTCCCAAAATTATTATCTAACATCCAATCAATTTCATCCTGAACATCAAATGTGTGATGACATGAACATTACGTATTTATTAAATAATTTTCATCATTTATAGGGGAGTGAATAAAAACATAAATTAAAGAAATACATTTGAAATAATAAATTTGATTAAGAAATATAAATAAGAGGAAATACCCAATTGAAATTTTGATATTAGTTTTGAAAAAGGGATTGGAAGAGAACGAATTTTAAGTGTGAAACGAAGAAGAAGGGAATAATAGTAACTGTTTGGTCCAATTTAAATTGGTTATTTTAAAAAAAACCATTTGTATAAAAAAATCGGTTTTTTAACCATATGGTAATACGTGTCAGCCATCCAGAAAGCAACTTCATGTGAAGTCGACTGCAGTTGAGTTTCTGCTTAAATAAACATGTGGTTTTATATCACTGTTTCTGTTTCGAAAATCTCTGTATAAAATTTGTTTATATACAAAAATAACTATAATGTATGAACAAAATAAAAATATTTTTATTTTGGAAGAATATATAAATTAAATTGTACCAAATAAATATATTTTTGTCAAACATCTAGAGAATTCTTAAATAACATTAATATAGATTTTTGTAAAAGATAATTATATTATTATTATCCTTTTAAATAAAAATAGATGTAATATAATATATAAATCAAGAATAAAAATGCTAATAAATTAGATTATAACATTTTAATATAAATAATTTGGTGATTTTATTTTTTTTAACTTTCCAAAGAAAATTGTATCTAATTTCTTGTCAAAGCATAAGAGAGTAAGGAAATGTAAATTAATATTTATTCATTAACATAAAAATTGGCATAAATTATAAAATATACATTTTAGATAAAAAGTAAAATCAAATGATAATAAAACATACCAGGCAAACAAATAAAAAAATAAATGATTTATATAGGATAATAAATATAATTTACATAGTTAAATAATTAATAAAATTTAAAAAATACACATTATTATAATTAAAATAAAAAGGTAAGAATCATCATGCATTAGTACTGAAATAAGCAAATAAAATTTTGTGATGATTTTTCAGTACTATTAGTTGAGGTGTTAGTTGACTATTTTATTTTGACTTTTTGTTAGTCACTTATAGTAGTAATTAATTTTGAAAAGATAATTGAAAGAAATAATACTAATACACTTCGAATTCTAAATCTGTTTCTGTTGCACCAAAGCCTTCATTTTTTGTTTTTTTCTTTTGCATAATTCATTGCAGATAAATTTTTCACATGGTATTAGAACTTAAAGTTCTTATAATAAGGATAAAATAGTCTTTCAATAAATGATTAAGGTTAAATAATAATTTGGAGTATAAGGACATTTTGGTCATTAATAAAATGTACAAGATAAAAATGGTCAACTCAAATCTCTAGAGTAAAATGATAATATGTAAAAGTATACAGATAAAATAATAATATGTAAAAGTAGAATGACAAAGTGTAATTACATAAAAGATTAGAGACTAAAATATAATAAGTAAAGTTCAAGGATTAAAATATAAAAGATAAAAGTTATGGGGTAAAAAAAATATAGGAAAGTCAAACAATGATTATGTA